>NW_027040147.1:97887-171207 GCF_034236695.1 Oncorhynchus nerka
TTCATCCTTGTCCAGAATTCACTACTCTCTTCTTCATCTCTGTTCAGAATTGACACTTCTCCTTTTCATTCCTGTTCAGAATTTAATACCTCCTTCCTTTTCATTCTGTTCAGAATTACTATCTTCTTTCATTCTTGTCTAGAATTAATACTTTCTTCATCTCTTGTTCAGAATTCACTACCTTTACCTTTTCTATCATCTTGTCTAGAATTTACTTCACTTTCTTTCATTCTTGTCTGTAGAATTTAATACTTCTCTTCATCTTTGTCTAGAATTAACTACTCTTCTTCCTTTTTCTGTTTCCTTGTTCAGAATTACCATTCTTCTTCATCTTGTCTAATCACTATTTCTCTCTTCATTCTTGTTCCTGTCTAGAATTACTAATTTCTTCCTTTCATCTCTGTTCAGAATTACTACTTTCTATCTTGTTCAGGAATTACTACTTCTCTCTTATCTCGTTCAGAATTACTTACTTTCTCATTCTGTTCTGTTCAGAATACTACTTCTTCCTTTTCATTCCTTGTCTAGAATTAATTACTCTCTCTTTCATTCCTGTCTAGAATTACTACTTCCTCTCATCTTGTCTAGAATTTCTCATCATCTTCTTCATTCCTGTTCAGAATTCAATTACTTTCCTTCATTCTGTCTTGTAATCACTACCTCTCTTCATTCTGTCTAGAATCTCACTACCTCTCTTCATCTCTGTCTAGAATTTCTCAACTAGCCTTCCTTTTCATTCTGTCTGTAATCAATACTTCTTCTGCTTTCATCTTGTCTAGAATACTTGGCCTTCCTTCATTCCTGTTCAGAATTACCATTTCTCTTTCATTCTTGTTCAGAATTACCATTCCTACTTCATCTCTGTCTCTGTTCAGTAATCATCATTCTCTCACTTCTCTATCCTTGTCTCGTTCAGAATTCATCATTTTCCTCATCTCTGTTCAGAATTACTACTCCCTCCTTTCATCTCTTGTCTAGAATTTACCATTTCATTCTGTCTAGAATTGTCATCTTCCTTTATCTCTTGTTCAGAATTCATCATTTCTCTTCTCATCTTGTCTAGAATTGAATTACTTTCTTCCTCATTCCTGTTCCTGTTCAGAATTACCATTTCTCCTTTCATCCTCTTTGTCTAGAATCACTACCTTCTTCATCTGTTCAGAATTACCACTCTCTGTCTTTGTTCCTGTCTAGAATTTACCATTTCTCTTCATCTTGTCTAGAATTACTACTTCTCTCATCTCTGTCTAGAATTACTCACTTTATCATCTTGTCTTGTCTAAAATTACTACTTTCCCTTTTTCATCTTGTCTTGTTCAGAATTCATTACCCCCCTTCTTCATCCTTGTCCAGAATCATCACCCCCTTCATCCTTGTCCAGAATCAATTACCTACCTCCTCAATCTGTCCGGTCTAGAATCAATTACCCCTCCTTCATCCTTGTCCAGAATCACCACCTCTCCCTTCCACCTTGTCCAGAATCAATTAGTTAGCACTTCATCAGGTGCTAGTCAAGTCTGAGGTTAACTTATCAGATGCTAAATGCCTAGGACACCTATGATGCCAATGTCAGGGTTGCAATCCTACTGAGAGTGTCAGAATGCCTAGGTATAACTACTGATCAGCAATGCCTAGGTTAACCTATCAGAGGTAGTCGCCTAGGTTAACCTATCAGAGGCTAAATGCCTAGGGTTAACCTATCAGAGTGCTAAATGCCTAGGGTTAACCTATCAGAGTGCTAAATGCCTATGGTTAACCCATCAGAGCTGTTAAATGTTCTAGGGTTAACCTATCAGAGTGCTAAATGTCTAGGGTTAACCTATCAGAGTGCTGAAATGTCCAGGGTTAACCTCATCAGAGTGCTAAATGCCTAGGGTTAACCTATCAGAGTGCTAAATGTCTAAGGTTAACCTATCAGAGTGCTAAATGCCTAGGGTTAACCTCATCAAGAGTGCTAATGTCTAGGGTTAACCCACAGGTCAGAGTGCTAAAATGTCTAAGCAAGTCAACCTATCAGAGTGCTAATGTCTAGGTTAACCTATCAGAGTGCTAAATGCTTAGGTTAATCCTTATCAGAGTGCTAAATGCTCAGGGTTAACCCATCAGAGTGCTACATGTCTAGGGTTAACCTATCAGAGAGTGTTCAGGTTAACCTATCAGATGCTAAATCTAGGTTAACCCATCAGAGTGCTAGGGTTAATCCTATCAGGATGCAAATGTCTAGGTTAACCTATCAGAGCAAATGTCTAGGGTTAACCTATGTCTAAAGTCTAGGTTAACCTATCAGAGTGCCAAATAGGCCTGAGTGCTAAAGAGGTTAACCTATCAGGGCTAAAAGTAGGGTTAACCTCAGGAGTGCTAAATGTCTAGGGTTAACCTATCAGAGTGCTACATGTCTAGGGTTAACCTATCAGTGAGGGAATTTATAGTTTTTTGGACTGATCTACTGTCTCATCTAAATGTTATGATTTACTTTTTTCAGACGGCGAAGAGGAAGCGTGGTCATGTGAAGAACAAACTTGCCCTCAAGAAAGGCAAGAAACTGAACAACAAGAAATCAGTTTAACCATAAAAAACCACTAATGCGCTACACGAGGGAGAGAGAGGGAGAGAGAGAGACAGAGGGGGAGAGAGAGAGAGAGAGAGGGAGAGAGAGAGAGGGGGGAGAGAGGGGAGGGAGAAAGAGAGAGAGATAGGGGGGGAGAGAGAGAGAGGGAGGGAGAGAGAGAGGGGAGAGAGGGGAGGAGAGAGGGAGAGTGAAAGAGAGGGGGGGAGAGAGGGGGAGGGAGAGAGAGGAGAGAGAGAGAGGGAGGGAGGGAGAGAGAGAGGGAGAGAGAGAGAGAGAGAGAGGGGAGAGAGAGAGAGAGGTGTACAAATCATTCAAAACGCAAACAAGAAGTAATCCACCAATCAAGAAGAAGAATAACAAACACCAACCAACGGTCTGAGAGACCTGTTACCTGGACCACAGGTCTATGATGATCATCGTGGTTAATCGAGGTTCTGCGATGACCCTTCTGTTGACCTCTGGCTGGGGGTGTCGCCCAGTCTCATGACCTCCTCTGCCGGGTTCGCTTAACCTGGAAGAACTGAACTTTGACCTGCTTACCTAATCTTTAGAATTGTTTTTTTTGTACTTGACTATTGCTGTTGTTGAGAGAGGAGAGGAGGGAGAGAGAGGAGAGGGGGAGGGGAGGAGAGGGGATATATATTTATTTTTATTTAGAGAGGGGAGGGGAGAGGAGAGTGATTTATATATATAGAGAGGAGATATAGATTATATAGATTTATATATAGATTAGAGGAGAGGAGAGGAGATATAGAGGAGGAGGAGAGGAGGAGGAGAGGAGAGGAGAGGAGAGGAGGAGGGGAGAGGGGAGGGAGAGGAGAGGAGGAGCCATTGTAAATTTACACCACTCCAGGCCAGGGCATGACAGGCAGACAGACCGAGGATACATTCCAAAAGGTGCCTTATTCCCTATGGGTCCTGTTCAAAAGTAGTGCCCTATATAGGGAATAGGTGCCATTTGTGTCGGCCACAGATTTTTTTTTTATGGGGGAAAACTAATAAAACAAAAACAACTAAGCACTAAATATCAAAATCATTCAATCTAAACTGACTTGGAATCAGTCCGTGGCACCAAAGACATTCTGTACCATTTCAGGTGTGAACTAAACTAGATACCTTTATAAAAACACAAAACACATGAAAGAGGAGTTTTGAGAGGAGTTTTGATGTAACGAGATGGTTTAGTTCCTGGTGCATGTTCAGTTATTGTTTGAAGTTTATTTCCTGTCTGTCTCAGTTGATTCGGTCTCCTGTTCGACCTGGTGTTGATCTATCACACTATGGCAACATCAAATAAACACCTTTTAAAAAAAAATAAAAATTAATCCCACTAAATTCCCTGTAACAATCAATCAATAAAATGTATTGTCAATCAATAAATGTATTTATAAAGCCCTTCTTACATCAGCCGATGTCACAAAGTGCTGTACAGAAACCCAGCCTAAAACCCCAAAACAGCAAGCAATGCAGGTGTAGAAGAACGCTGGCTAGGGAAAACTCCCTATAAAAGGGCCACAAGGAACCTGGGAAGGAACCTAGAGAGAGGAACCAGGCTGTTTGAGGCTAACGATACATCTTGTAGTTCTGGAGAACAGAAATACAACAACGACTTGATGATTTGTTAGATGGAGTAGATGTTATTTTATCATTTTCCTTATGAGATTGTCTGGGCTGAGATGCCCTTTCAGACGGCTGAAACACCTGTTCTTCTAGGTGTTAGAAACACGCTGCACTGAAACAGCCTAAAAATGCTCAGATCTGGTTTGATTGTCCATTTTGTCCTTGATGCACTTTAGTCACATCGGCACTTTCTCTCTGTCCTATAGCCACTCTTCTGTTTCTAAAGGTAACACGAGAATCTCTCTCTGGTACATGAAGTGGCTCTTTTTCAGGAGTTAAACCTCTGTAGTTTAACGACACTCAGTGTCTAATCTAAATCCAGTCTCTCAACGTTGTCCCCTGCAATCACATGGTCTTTATTCGCCATGATGATTGGTCAGACTGTATTGCCTTAATCACATGGTCTTTATTCGGCATGATGATTGGTCAGGACTGTATTGGCCTTAATCACATGGTCTTTTTATTCGTCATGATGATTGGTCAGGACTGTATTGGCCTTAATCACATGGTCTTTATTCGCTTGATGATTGGTCAGGACTGTATTGGCCTTAATCACATGGTTTTTATTCCCGTCATGATGATTGGTCAGGACTGTATTGGCCTTAATCACATGTTCTTTATTTGCCATGATGATTGGTCAGGACTGTATTGGCCTTAATCACATGGTCTTTATTCGCCATGATGATTGGTCAGGACTGGTATTGGCTTCAATCACATGGTCTTATTCGCTCAGATGATGATTGGTCAGACTGTATTGGCCTTTAATCACATGGTCTTTATTCGTCATGATGATTGGTCAGGACTGTATTGGCCTTAATCACATGGTCTTTATTCATGATGATTGGTCAGACTGTATTGGCCTTAATCACATGGTCTTTATTCACAGATGATTGGTCAGACTGTATTGGCCTTTAACAGCTTTACCAGGAGAAGCCCATATATCAATCTGTCAAGACTCTGTCCTGTGTCACAGGGGCGCTTATTCCCCTATGTAGTAGCACTACCTTTTGACCAGAATTGTATGGGCCCTGATCAAAAGTAGGGTACAAATAGGAATAGGGTGCTATTTTGGACGTGGGCCTTCTCTAGGTATTTATTACATGAACGATGGAGGCTAATGGAGAAAAAGTAGCGCCCTATTAGGAATGAAATGCAGAAACGGTAGATTTTTTCCTTAAAATAAACAGTTTATTCCATCAATTGTAATGACATGATGCTGGTAGAGAATGAAAGATAACTTTTTTATTTTATTAAAGAGGTTGCATTAAATTGTCTCTCTGTGTGTCGCTTTTGTCTTCCTCTCGATCCCAACACAGCTTTTTGTCTCGTCACGGAGGATTCCAAACGACTTGTGTGTGTCTGTTAAGATCCACTAGATGGCAGCACTCCACCGCCAGTTAGCGCCAGTTAACTGTAGAGATATTTACTTCACACGTCTGCATGACATGCAGTACTAGAATCAGTTATGTTCTTGAGACCTGAGAAGAGCTACTTTCATTTGTGTTTTTCTTTCGACCTCTCGACATCCTCTTCCTCAAACGGTCGTCAGTCGTCCGAAATCCAAACTGTCATATCATTCTCTGGTTCACTATTGTTTCACTTAAACTGAGATGATAGTGAACGAGAGAGAGATAGTATTCACAGTGGTTCCCTGGCTAAATCCCCATCCCACACCACAGACGGCCTGCCAACAACAGAACAACAACAGAACGTGAAGAGATATTTATTCGCTCAATACATAATATACATGGTAAAACCCTGTCCCCTGGCTGTCCCATGTCTTAAGACGACTAAGTCAAGTGTTGCATAGGTTCTACACAGGTGATTCTACATCCCAAATGGCACTTATTCCCTACATAGTGCACTACTTTAGACCAGGGCTGGCACCTCTATTCCCTACATAGTGCAATTACTTTAGACCAAAGCCCTGTGGGGAATAGGGATTCATTTGGGACACACCCAAAGAGTGTTTTTGGTCAAGGCCTCATGTGACTGATGACGCACGCGCTGCAGTGTTGCACTTCACACTACACATAATAACATTCATACTCAAAACGTGGCTGATCTCATACTGACAGGACGGAGGAGTTAAGAGCTGTTCATACCACTCAGCCAAACTGGACTGGCCTGGTTTCACAGAGGAGTTAAGAGCTGTTCACACCACTCAGCCAAACTGGACTGGCCTGGTTCCACAGAGGAGTTAAGAGCTGTTCACACCACTCAGCCAAACTGGACTGGCCTGGTTCCACAGAGGAGTTAAGAGCTGTTCACACCACTCAGCCAAACTGGACTGGCCTGATTCCACAGAGGAGTTAAGAGCTGTTCACACCACTCAGCCAAACTGGACTGGCCTGATTCCACAGAGGAGTTAAGAGCTGTTCATACCCCTCAGCCAAACTGGCCTGGTTCCACAGAGGAGTTAAGAGCTGTTCACACCACTCAGCCAAACTGGCCTGGTTCCACATCTACCATAGTTGCTGGAAGGAACCATGTGAAAGGAAACTATCTGAGTCAGCTGGTTGGTTCTGCTTGGCACGATAGTGTGAAAAGGTCCATAGATTCTCAACCAACCCATATTACTGATAAAATGACCTCTATAGCTCTCACTGCCATGCTCCTGTCTACAAAGAGTACATGCTAAATGGAATCCCTGGGACGTCCAACTCTGATGTCACCTCATTGAAGTTCAAATGTAAAGACAGTTAAAGAAAAATATATTTTGGTATTTGTTTCATTAGTCCGTTGTTCCCAAAATGTTTGATTTGTTCAGCAAGTTTTCAAGAGACAGAAATCATCCCTGTATGATAAAATGGGTATGATGCTTCAATGGGTAGGTTCATCCCAAGGATCCCGGTTAGCAACTAACTGTCTACAAAGTGTACGACGGTGTTTCTCAGTCAGTTTAAATGAGGCAGGACAAAATGATCACTGCATGAGGATTCTGTTGAAGGAGAATTCAGGAATTATATTCAGACTAGAGTTACCTAACCGATGAACGTTGTAATTTCTACCGACACATCGGAGACAGATTGTTAGTGGAGGGACCAGCTGTGGTGATGGATGGAGTGTTGTTTAGGTGAAGATATGTCGTTAGCACCTCTGCTACAATACATGTTGTAATTAAGACAAAAACATGTTGTAATTAAGACAAAACATGTCAGGGAAGGGACCACTACTGGAGCGGCTCTCCTTCTGTTTGTTAAGTAAGATCTAACCCGTCCCCCAGGCTCATTACCACACAGAAAGAGATGGCTGGCGACAAGACAGACTACGGGGCTAGATTGAAGAGCCACGTAAAGCCCGATTGAAATGTAAAGATCATTTCATATTGAGCTGATATGTGCAGCGTTTACCGTGAATGCAGTCTCCGCTAACGCAGGAAACATTGCCTTTAAATTTAAATCTTGTTATAGCGACTATCTTCCACAGGCCCAGATTGAACCTAAGCCTAGGATCACAGAATATTGAAAACCAGAGAATAAATATCAGATGTGGATTAAATAAATCAAGGGTCAATATATCTCTCTATAGAGGGTTGGATTTGTACCTCCTGGATACGGTTGATTTGCGATCCCGGATACGGTTGATTTGTACCTCCTGGATACGGTTGATTTGCACCTCCTGGATACGGTTGGATTTGCACCTCCTGGATACGGTTGATTTGCACCTCCTGGATACGGTTGGATTTGCACCTCCTGGATACGGTTGGATTTGTACCTCCTGGATACGGTTGGATTTGCACCTCCTGGATACGGTTGGATTTGCACCTCCTGGATACGGTTGGAGTTGTACCTCCTGGTTACGGTTGGATTTGCACCTCCTGGATACGGTTGGAGTTGTACCTCCTGGATACGGTTGGATTTGTACCTCCCAAATGGCACCCTATTCCCTATGTAATGCACTACTTTTGACCAGGGCCTGGTCCAAAGTAAAGGTACTATGTGGGGAATACTTGGGAGGCAGCCAAGCCACATTCAGTACACTGTTCTACTGTGGTGAAGGCTGTATAGTGGAGGTAGTCTACCTTTCTCTCTGACCTTCACTATCTCTTCAAGGTTAGGCCATAAATTAGTCTATAAAGATCTCTTCAAGGTTAGGCCATAAATTAGACTCTATAAAGACCTCTTCAAGGTTAGGGCATAAATTAGTCTATAAAGATCGCTTCAAGGTTAGGCCATAAATTAGACTCTATAAAGATCTCTTCAAGGTTAGGCCATATATAATCTCTTCAAGGTTCGGCCATATAAATATATCTTCAAAGGTTCGGCCATATAAAGATTTCTTCAAGGTTCGCCATAAATTAGACTCTATAAAGATCTCTTCAAGGTTCGCCATATAAATATATCTTCAAGGTTCGCCATATAAAGATCTCTTCAAGAGTTCGGCCCTATAAAGATCTCTTCAAGGTTCGGCCATAAATTAGACTCTATAAAGATCTCTTCAAGGTTCGGCCATAAATATATCTTCAAAGTCCAGCCATATAAATATATCTCTTCAAGGTTCGCCATATAAAGATCTCTTCAAGGTTCGGCCCTATAAAGATCTCTTCAAGGTTCGGCCATATAAAGATCTCTTCAAGGTTCGGCGATATAAAGATCTCTTCAAGGTTCGGCCCTATAAAGATCTCTTCAATGTTCGGCCCTATAAAGATCTCTTCACGGTTCGGCCATATAAATATCTCTTCAAGGTTCGGCCCTATAAAGATCTCTTCAAGGTTCGGCCATATAAAGATCTCTTCACGGTTCGGCCATATAAAGATCTCTTCAAGGTTCGGCCATATAAAGATCTCTTCACGGTTCGGCCATATAAAGATCTCTTCAAGGTTCGGCCATATAAAGATCTCTTCAAGGTTCGGCCCTATAAAGATCTCTTCAAGGTTCGGCCATATAAAGATCTCTTCACGGTTCGGCCATATAAAGATCTCTTCAAGGTTCGGCCCTATAAAGATCTCTTCAAGGTTCGGCCATATAAAGATCTCTTCAAGGTTCGGCCCTATAAAGATCTCTTCAAGGTTCGGCCATATAAAGATCTCTTCAAGGTTCGGCCCTATAAAGATCTCTTCAAGGTTCGGCCATATAAAGATCTCTTCAAGGTTCGGCCCTATAAAGATCTCTTCAAGGTTCGGCCCTATAAAGATCTCTTCAAGGTTCGGCCATATAAAGATCTCTTCAAGGTTCGGCCATATAAAGATCTCTTCAAGGTTCGCCCTATAAAGATCTCTTCAAGGTTCGGCCATATAAAGATCTCTTCAGGGTTCGGCCCTATAAAGATCTCTTCAAGGTTCGGCCATATAAAGATCTCTTCAGGGTTCGGCCATATAAAGATCTCTTCAGGGTTCGGCCATATAAAGATCTCTTCACGGTTCGGCCATATAAAGATCTCTTCAAGGTTCGGCCATATAAAGATCTCTTCAAGGTTCGGCCATATAAAGATCTCTTCAAGGTTCGGCCCTATAAAGATCTCTTCAAGGTTCGGCCATATAAAGATCTCTTCAAGGTTCGGCCCTATAAAGATCTCTTCAAGGTCCGGCCATATAAAGATCTCTTCACGGTTCGGCCATATAAAGATCTCTTCAAGGTTCGGCCCTATAAAGATCTCTTCAAGGTTCGGCCATATAAAGATCTCTTCGAGGTTCGGCCCTATAAAGATCTCTTCAAGGTTCGGCCATATAAAGATCTCTTCGAGGTTCGGCCCTATAAAGATCTCTTCAAGGTTCGGCCATATAAAGATCTCTTCGAGGTTCGGCCCTATAAAGATCTCTTCGAGGTTCGGCCCTATAAAGATCTCTTCGAGGTTCGGCCATATAAAGATCTCTTCGAGGTTCGGCCCTATAAAGATCTCTTCGAGGTTCGGCCATATAAAGATCTCTTCAAGGTTCGGCCCTATAAAGATCTCTTCAAGGTTCGGCCATATAAAGATCTCTTCAGGGTTCGGCCATATAAAGATCTCTTCACGGTTCGCCCATATAAAGATCTCTTCAAGGTTCGGCCCTATAAAGATCTCTTCACGGTTCGGCCCTATAAAGATCTCTTCAAGGTTCGGCCCTATAAAGATCTCTTCAAGGTTCGGCCCTATAAAGATCTCTTCAAGGTTCGGCCATATAAAGATCTCTTCAGGGTTCGGCCCTATAAAGATCTCTTCAAGGTTCGGCCCTATAAAGATCTCTTCAAGGATCGGCCACATAAAGATCTCTTCAAGGTTCGGCCATATAAAGATCTCTTCAAGGTTCGGCCATATAAAAGGACAAACAGACTGGAGCACCAGGCTACTTCCTGGTTCCAATCACTCCAACGTTAGTGTGTGAATACTGAAGATTGCTGGTGTGGGCTGGAGAAATGGCTTTGACTTTGACATTGTAGCAGTGTTCACCTCTGATTACATTTCTCCATTGTGCGCTGTTGGAGGGGCTGAAGGAAACGCTGTTCTCTATACTGGGCTATTGTGTTATGAACAGTGTCCAAGTCAAGTGTGACAAACATACATAACCGGTATATATATACTGTACATCATAGAACAGAAGGGCTGAAGGAAGACTCTTCACTAAACAGTGTGTTTGGTGTTGTGTGTTAATTATGGACAAATCATAGATCCTTGGATCTTACATACATCATACAGCTGGAAGGACAAGCCCTCCTGTGGCCTACTGGGTAATAACAGTGGAGACAGCTGGAAGGACAACCCCTCCTGTGGCCTACTGGGTAATAACAGTGGAGACAGCTGGAAGGACAACCCCTCCTGTGGCCTACTGGGTAATAATAGTGGAGACAGCTGGAAGGACACCCCTCCTGTGGCCTACTGGGTAATAACAGTGGAGACAGCTGGAAGGACAACCCCTCCTGTGGCTTACTGGGTAATAACAGTGGAAACAGCTGGAAGGACAACCCCTCCTGTGGCCTACTGGGTAATAACAGTGGAGACAGCTGGAAGGACAACCCCTCCTGTGGCCTACTGGGTAATAACGAGACAGCTGGAAGGACAAACCCTCCTGTGGCCTACTGGGTAATAACAGTGGAGACAGCTGGAAGGACAACCCCTCCTGTGGCCTACTGTGTAATAACAGTGGAGACAGCTGGAAGGACAACCCCTCCTGTGGCCTACTGGGTAATAATAGTGGAGACAGCTGGAAGGACAACCCCTCCTGTGGCCTACTGGGTAATAGCAGTGGAGACAGCTGGAAGGACAATCCCTCCTGTGGCCTACTGGGTAATAACAGTGGAGACAGCTGGAAGGACAACCCCTCCCGTGGCCTCCTGGGTAATAACAGTGGAGACAGCTGGAAGGACAACCCCTCCTGTGGCCTACTGGGTAATAATAGTGGAGACAGCTGGAAGGACAACCCCTCCTGTGGCCTACTGGGTAATAACAGTGGAGACAGCTGGAAGGACAACCCCTCCTGTGGCCTACTGGGTAATAACAGTGGAGACAGCTGGAAGGACAACCCCTCCTGTGGCCTACTGGGTAATAACAGTGGAGACAGCTGGAAGGACAATCCCTCCTGTGGCCTACTGGGTAATAACAGTGGAGACAGCTACAGTACCTGTGCAAACAAATTAAAAGTGAAGGAAGAACCATGTGAATATAATATATTCTTCTGGTATTTAGATTCTACTATATATTTTTTTAAAGCTACATAATTGTTCAGCTATCTTTGACCACCAACGATCACGCTCATCTTCTGTCCCTAACCAACCTCTTCCTGGTTCGACCCGGTCCGTCTCCAAAATGGCCGCCGAGTTTCCTGTATCGTGTGGTAGCAGGTCAGCTTCTGACAGGGAAACTCAGTGAGCTTTTTGCTGTCTTGACTGTAGTATCTGTCCCTCTTGAGAGTCTTTGGCACCTCTCATTCTTATTGAATGACTGAGACACAAGCTCCTCATCCAAGACAATCCTTGGGCAAATCTGAAAATTAGCACCCTATTCCCTATATAGTGCACTCTTTCTGCAGTTGTCCTCTATATAGAGAATAGGATTCCATTTGGAACACAGGCCCCTTGTGTATTTCCTCTATTCTCTAGCGGCCCGGCTAGCTGGTCCCCTGTGTGTTGCCATGACCACCAGCGGGCCGCTCGCCGTGCTGTGATTGGCAGCTGGCACGTTGCCCCTCCCCCCGAGGCCCCTCCCCTCGTCAGTGGGTCTTCCACAAGGGGTTGTGATACACCCAGCCCTCGCCCTGAGACAAAGAGAGAGAGACAGAGAGAGAGACAGAGAGGCAGATAGAGAGAGAGACAGAGAGGCAGATAGAGAGAGAGAGACAGAGAGGCAGATAGAGAGAGAGACAGAGAGAGAGAGAGAGAGAGAAAGAGAGTGAGACAGAGAGAGAGACAGAGAGACAGAGAGGCAGATAGAGAGAGAGAGAGAGAGAGAGAAAGAGAGTGAGACAGAGAGAGAGACAGAGAGCGAGAGAGACAGAGAGACAGAGAGTGAGAGAGAGAGCGAGAGAGAGTGTGAGAGAGAGAGAGCGAGAGAGAGAGTTTCAGAGAGAGGGAGAGAGAGAGAACGAGAGAAAGCAAAGGGAAACATATTTAGTAGTGTCTTTTTTTAAATCATTTGGATTGTGAACATACATTAAAGACAAGACCAGGGAAGCTGACTCAAAGTTTGAGGTAATGTCAGAGGTCAAAGTGAACCGTTGAGGTCCTAGTTCCTCACCTCCTTGATGAAGTACTTGGGTGTCCAGGGTGTGTTGGAGGCAGCTCTCTGTCGGCCCTCTGCTCTCTGCCTCTCCTCCAGACAGTGTTTGTGCTCTGTAGCAGAGTCAATGTTTCCTGATCTCAGAGCTGAGGTGACATGCTGCCACAGACGCCTGTAGAGGGACACTATACCATTACTACTGATCTCAGAGCTGAGGTAACACTCTGCCCCTGTAGAGGGACACTATACCATTATTACTGATCTCAGAGCTGAGGTGACATGCTGCCACAGACGCCTGTAGAGGGACACTATACCATTACTACTGATCTCAGAGCTGAGGTGACATGCTGCCACAGACGCCTGTAGAGGGACACTATACCATTACTACTGATCTCAGAGCTGAGGTAACACTCTGCCCCTGTAGAGGGACACTATACCATTACTACTGATCTCAGAGCTGAGGTAACACTCTACCCCTGTAGAGGGACACTATACCATTATTACTGATCTCAGAGCTGAGGTAACACTCTACCCCTGTAGAGGGACACTATACCAGTATTACTGATCTCAGAGCTGAGGTAACACTCTGCCCCTGTAGAGGGACACTATACCATTATTACTGATCTCAGAGCTGAGGTAACACTCTACCCCTGTAGAGGGACACTATACCAGTATTACTGATCTCAGAGCTGAGGTAACACTCTGCCCCTGTAGAGGGACACTATACCATTATTACTGATCTCAGAGCTGAGGTAACACTCTGCCACAGACGTCTGTAGAGGGACACTATACCAGTATTACTGATCTCAGAGCTGAGGTAACACTCTACCCCTGTAGAGGGACACTATACCATTATTACTGATCTCAGAGCTGAGGTAACACTCTACCCCTGTAGAGGGACACTATACCATTATTACTGATCTCAGAGCTGAGGTAACACGCTGCCCCTGTAGAGGGACACTATACCATTATTACTGATCTCAGAGCTGAGGTAACACTCTGCCCCTGTAGAGGGACACTATACCATTATTACTGATCTCAGAGCCTCCCTCCTCACCGTGATTCGTAGTGTCCCTGTTTCTCCATGGGGCGTATGTCCCTCCCTCCTCCCTCCTCCCTCCTCACCGTGATTCGTAGTGTCCCTGTTTCTCCATGGGGCGTATCTCCCTCCCTCCTCCCTCCTCCCTCCTCACCGTGATTCGTAGTGTCCCTGTTTCTCCATGGGGCGTATCTTCTTCCCTCCTCCCTCCTCACCGTGATTCGTAGTGTCCCTGTTTCTCCATGGGGCGTATGTCCCTCCCTCCTCCCTCCTCACCGTGATTCGTAGTGTCCCTGTTTCTCCATGGGGCGTATCTCCCTCCCTCCCTCCCTCCCTCCCTCCCTCCCTCCCTCCCTCCTCACCGTGATTCGTAGTGTCCCTGTTTCTCCATGGGGCGTATCTCCCTCCCTCCCTCCCTCCTCACCGTGATTCGTAGTGTCCCTGTTTCTCCATGGGCGTATCTCCCTCCCTCCCTCCCTCCTCACCGTGATTCGTAGTGTCCCTGTTTCTCCATGGGGCGTATCTCCCTCCCTCCCTCCCTCCTCACCGTGATTCGTAGTGTCCCTGTTTCTCCATGGGGCGTATCTCCCTCCCTCCCTCCCTCCCTCCCTCCTCACCGTGATTCGTAGTGTCCCTGTTTCTCCATGGGGCGTATCTCCCTCCCTCCTCCCTCCTCCCTCCTCACCGTGATTCGTAGTGTCCCTGTTTCTCCATGGGGCGTATCTTCTTCCCTCCTCCCTCCTCACCGTGATTCGTAGTGTCCCTGTTTCTCCATGGGGCGTATGTCCCTCCCTCCTCCCTCCTCACCGTGATTCGTAGTGTCCCTGTTTCTCCATGGGGCGTATCTCCCTCCCTCCCTCCCTCCCTCCCTCCCTCCCTCCTCACCGTGATTCGTAGTGTCCCTGTTTCTCCATGGGGCGTATCTCCCTCCCTCCCTCCCTCCTCACCGTGATTCGTAGTGTCCCTGTTTCTCCATGGGGCGTATCTCCCTCCCTCCCTCCCTCCTCACCGTGATTCGTAGTGTCCCTGTTTCTCCATGGGCGTATCTCCCTCCCTCCCTCCCTCCTCACCGTGATTCGTAGTGTCCCTGTTTCTCCATGGGCGTATCTCCCTCCCTCCCTCCCTCCCTCCCTCCTCACCGTGATTCGTAGTGTCCCTGTTTCTCCATGGGGCGTACCTCCCTCCCCCTCCCTCCCTCCCTCCCTCCCTCCTCACCGTGATTCGTAGTGTCCCTGTTTCTCCATGGGCGTATCTCCCTCCCTCCCTCCCTCCCTCCCTCCTCACCGTGATTCGTAGTGTCCCTGTTTCTCCATGGGGCGTATCTCCCTCCCTCCTCCCTCCCTCCCTCCTCACCGTGATTCGTAGTGTCCCTGTTTCTCCATGGGGCGTATCTTCTTCCTGATGACAGGCAGCTTGGAGGTGTTGATGACCTTGGTCTCTCCACTGCTGTAGGTGAACTCTAGGGTACCGTTCCATTCCCCTTGGGCCTTACACACTATGGTCCCCGTCGGGTTGTGCTTGACCTCCGCTGTCACTCTAACAGGAAGAGTGACGAAGGGTGACGATGTCATTAGGTCAGACACATACAGATGGATGGATGAACACACACACACACACACACACCGTCTCAAACAGGGAGGGATAGGAATGACAGGGACCATCAAGATACCTTTATACACATGTAAACATCTCTCTCTCTCTCTCCTTGTCTCTCTCTTCTCTCTCTCTCTCTCTCTCTCTCTCTCTCTCTCTCTCTCTCTCTCTCTCTCTGTCTCTCTCTGTCTCTCTCTGTCTCTCTCTCTCTGTCTCTCTGTCTCTCTCTCTCTCTCTCTCTCTCTCTCTCTCTCTATCTCTCTCTCTCTCAGACCCACCTGTGTATCTTTCCTCCATAGAAGGGTTTAGTATGGAAGGTAACGGTGGCAGAGTATCCACTCTTGGCACAACTGATGGTGACTTTCCCTCCCAGCTCCACCCAGGGTACGGTAAGAATGGAGCGGGCGTAGGCACAGGGCAGAGTGAACACATACTCCTCATCATGCTCCAACAGACGTAGAACACCTGGAGGAGAGAGAGAGAGAGGAGAGAGAGAGAGAGGAAGAGAGAGAGAGAGGGAGAGGAGAGAGAGAGGAGAGAGAGAGAGGAGAGAGAGGAGAGAGAGGAAGAGAGAGAGAGAGGGAGAGGAGAGAGAGACAGAGAGAGGGAGGGAGAGAGGAGAGAGAGACAGAGAGACGAGAGAGGGGGGAGAGAGAGAGAGAGAGAGGGGAGAGAGAGGAGAGAGAGGAGATCCTAGTTAATGTGGTAACAGGACTGGATCCTAGTTAATACAGGAACAGGACTGGATCCTAGTTAATGTGGTAACAGGACTGGATCCTAGTTAATACAGGAACAGGACTGGACCCTAGTTAATGTGGTAACAGGACTGGATCCTAGTTAATACAGGAAGAGGACTGGATCCTAGCTAATGTGGTAACAGGACTGGACCCTAGTTAATACCGGAACAGGACTGGATCCTAGTTGGTTCTCTCCTCTCTCTGAGTCCTGTCCTGTCCTGGTTTTCTCCTCTCTGCTCCTCTCTCTGAGTCCTGTCCTGGTTCTCTCTCTCTCTGAGTCCTGTCCTGGTTCTCTCCTCCTCTCTGAGTCCTGTCCTGTCCTGGTTCTCTCCTCTCTGCTCCTCTCTCTGACTCCTGTCCTGGTTTTCTCTGAGTCCTGTCCTGGTTCTCTCCTCTCTCTGAGCCCTGGCCTGGCCCTCTCATCTCTCCTCTCTCTGAGCCCTGGCCTGGCCCTCTCATCTCTCCTCTCTCTGAGCCCTGGCCTGGCTTCTCATCTCTCCTCTCTCAGTACATTACATAAGAGACAGCTGGGTGAAATCTGCTGCGGGCAGAAACCCAGGTCTGACAGATCCACATCTGTTTCCCCAAGACAGGAGGGGTGGAGGGGGGGGGATGGGAGAGGAGATGGCCATGCCTCAGTGTCATTCTGGAGGGGGAGGGGTGGAGGGAGAGAGGAGATGGCCCTGCCTCAGTGTCTTTCTGGAGGGGGGGAGATAGCCCTGCCTCAGTGTCTTTCTGGAGGGGTGGAGGGGGAGGGGTGGAGGGGTGGAGGGGGAGAGGAAATGGCCATGCCTCAGTGTCATTCTGGAGGGGAGGGGTGGAGGGAGAGAGGAGATGGCCCTGCCTCAGTGTCATTCTGGAGGGGGAGGGGTGGAGGGGGAGAGGGGATGGCCCTGCCTCAGTGTCTTTCTGGAGGGGGAGAGGGGAGAGGAGATAGCCCTGCCTCAGTGTCTTTCTGGAGGGGTGGAGGGGGAGAGGAGATGGCCCTGCCTCAGTGTCTTTCTGGAGGGGGAGGGGAGAGGGGAGAGGAGATGGCCCTGCCTCAGTGTCTTTCTGGAGGGGTGGAGGGGAGGGGAGAGGAGATGGCCCTGCCTCAGTGTCTTTCTGGAGGGGTGGAGGGGGAGAGGAGATGGCCCTGCCTCAGTGTCTTTCTGGAGGGTGGAGGGGGAGAGGAGATGGCCCTGCCTCAGTGTCTTTCTGGAGGGGTGGAGGGGAGGGGAGAGGAGATGGCCCTGCCTCAGTGTCTTTCTGGAGGGGGGATAGCCCTGCCTCAGTGTCATTCTGGAGGGGTGGAGGGGGATGAGAGGGAGGCTAGGGCCTGATGCATCTGTTTCCCAAATACAGGAAGGGTTGGGACAGTCGGCATATTGCAGGAAGTGCTCAGTGAGAGGCTCTCGGCTCGCTAGCCTGGCAGCGCTATTATGAGAATGTGTGAGAATGCCAGGTCAGCGTTTCTTACTAAGAGTGCCCACGTCACCTGCTGTCACAAATACACACCCACACACTCACCAGCATGCTAGCACACGTGTACATGTGCACAATCACACACACACACACACACACACACACACACACACACACACACACACACACACACACACACTTCACAGAGACATGCTTCCCTCCCTGTCTGCCTGCCAAACAAGGTTCGCTGCAAAGGATGCTGGGGGTATACGACGTGGTGCGTTAGATGTCACCGAGTGACAGACAGTGGAGCCAATCCTCTGTCTCTATATCAGGCTACCAGGTTGACCATCACAATCCTCTGTCTCTATATCAGACTACCAGGTTGACCATCACAATCCCCTGTCTCTATATCAGACTACTAGGTTGACCATCACAATCCTCTGTCTCTATATCAGACTACCAGGTTGACCATCACAATCATCTGTCTCTATATCAGACCACCAGGTTGACCATCACAATCCTCTGTCTCTATATCAGACTACCAGGTTGACCATCACAATCCTCTGTCTCTATATCAGACTACCAGGTTGACCATCACAATCCTCTGTCTCTATATCAGACTACCAGGTTGACCATCACAATCCCCTGTCTCTATATCAGGCTACCAGGTTGACCATCACAATCCCCTGTCTCTATATCAGGCTACCAGGTTGACCATCACAATCCCCTGTCTCTATATCAGGCTACCAGGTTGACCATCACAATCCCCTGTCTCTATATCAGGCTACCAGGTTGACCATCACAATCCTCTGTCTCTATATCAGGCTACCAGGTTGACCATCACAATCCCCTGTCTCTATATCCGGCTACCAGGTTGACCATCACAATCCTCTGTCTCTATATCAGACTACCAGGTTGACCATCACAATCCTCTGTCTCTATATCAGACTACCAGGTTGACCATCACAATCCCCTGTCTCTATATCAGGCTACCACGTTGACCATCACAATCCTGTGTCTCTATATCAGACTACCAGGTTGACCATCACAATCCCCTGTCTCTATATCAGACTACCAGGTCTCTATATCAGACCACTAGGTTGACCATCACAATCCTCTGTCTCTATATCAGACTACCATGTTGACCATCACAATCCTGTGTCTCTATATCAGACTACCAGGTTGACCATCACAATCCTCTGTCTCTATATCAGACTACCAGGTTGACCATCACAATCCCCTGTCTCTATATCAGGCTACCAGGTTGACCATCACAATCCCCTGTCTCTATATCAGGCTACCAGGTTGACCATCACAATCCCCTGTCTCTATATCAGGCTACCAGGTTGACCATCACAATCCTGTGTCTCTATATCAGACTACCAGGTTGACCATCACAATCCCCTGTCTCTATATCAGACTACCAGGTTGACCATCACAATCCTCTGTCTCTATATCAGACTACCAGGTTGACCATCACAATCCTCTGTCTCTATATCAGACTACCAGGTTGACCATCACAATCCTCTGTCTCTATATCAGACTACCAGGTTGACCATCACAATCCTCTGTCTCTATATCAGACTACCAGGTTGACCATCACAATCCCCTGTCTCTATATCAGACTACCAGGTTGACCATCACAATCCCCTGTCTCTATATCAGACTACCAGGTTGACCATCACAATCCTCTGTCTCTATATCAGACTACCAGGTCTCTATATCAGACTACCAGGTTGACCATCACAATCCTCTGTCTCTATATCAGACTACCAGGTTGACCATCACAATCCCCTGTCTCTATATCAGACTACCAGGTTGACCATCACAATCCCCTGTCTCTATATCAGACTACCAGGTTGACCATCACAATCCTCTGTCTCTATATCAGGCTACCAGGTTGACCATCACAATCCTCTGTCTCTATATCAGACTACCAGGTTGACCATCACAATCCTCTGTCTCTATATCAGACTACCAGGTTGACCATCACAATCCTCTGTCTCTATATCAGACTACCAGGTTGACCATCACAATCCTCTGTCTCTATATCAGACTGCCAGGTTGACCATCACAATCCCCTGTCTCTATATCAGACTACCAGGTTGACCATCACAATCCTCTGTCTCTATATCAGACCACCAAGTTGACCATCACAATCCCCTGTCTCTATATCAGACTACCAGGTTGACCATCACAATCCTGTGTCTCTATATCAGACTACCAGGTTGACCATCACAATCCTCTGTCTCTATATCAGACTACCAGGTCTCTATATCAGACTACCAGGTTGACCATCACAATCCTCTGTCTCTATATCAGACTACCAGGTTGACCATCACAATCCTCTGTCTCTATATCAGACTACCAGGTTGACCATCACAATCCTCTGTCTCTATATCAGACTACCAGGTTGACCGTCACAATCCTCTGTCTCTATATCAGACTACCAGGTTGACCATCACAATCCTCTGTCTCTATATCAGACTACCAGGTTGACCATCACAATCCCCTGTCTCTATATCAGACTACCAAGTTGACCATCACAATCCTCTCTCTCTTCAAGCGTCTGCTGGGACATTCTAAAGAGATCCATGTCCCATTGAAGATGTACTGTGGGATTCCTACCCCAGAGTATAAATGGTTGTAGTCTCTTATTCCAGTTGTGTGGAGAGACACCTACAGCCTGAGAGATACCTATAGCCTGAGAGATACCTACAGCCTGAGAGATACCTACAGCTTGAGAGCTACCTACAGCCTCCTACAGCCTGAGATACCTACAGCCTGAGAGATACCTACAGCCTGAGAGCTACCTACAGCCTGAGAGCTACCTACAGCCTGAGAGATACCTACAGCCTGAGAGATACCTACAGCCTGAGAGGTACCTACAGCCTGAAAGATACCTACAGCCTGAGAGATACCTACAGCCTGAGAGATACCTACAGCCTCCTACAGCCTGAGAGCTACCTACAGCCTGAGAGACACCTACAGCCCGAGAGACCGCTAAGGCCTCCTACAGCCTGAGAGCTACCTACAGCCTGAGAGCTACCTACAGCCTGAGAGACACCTACAGCCTGAGAGCTACCTACAGCCTGAGAGCTACCTACAGCCTGAGAGATACCTACAGCCTGAGAGATACCTACAGCCTCCTACAGCCTGAGAGCTACCTACAGCCTGAGAGACACCTACAGCCCGAGAGACCGCTAAGGCCTCCTACAGCCTGAGAGCTACCTACAGCCTGAGAGCTACCTACAGCCTGAGAGATACCTACAGCCTGAGAGATACCTACAGCCTGAGAGACACCTACAGTATCATACAGCCTGAGAGCTACCTACAGCCTGAGAGCTACCTACAGCCTCCTACAGCCTGAGAGACACCTACAGCCTGAGAGACACCTACAGTATCATACAGCCTGAGAGCTACCTACAGCCTGAGAGCTACCTACAGCCTCCTACAGTCTGAGAGCTACCTACAGCCTGAGAGACACCTACAGCCTAAGAGATAACTACAGCCTGAGAGACACCTACAGGCTCCTACAGCCTGAGAGCTACCTACAGCCTGAGAGATACCTACAGCCTGAGAGATACCTACAGCCTGAGAGATACCTACAGCCTCCTACAGCCTGAGAGATACCTACAGCCTGAGAGATACCTACAGCCTCCTACAGCCTGAGAGATACCTACAGCCTGAGAGATACCTACAGCCTGAGAGATACCTACAGCCTGAGAGACACCTACATTCTCCTACAGCCTGAGAGATACCTACAGCCTGAGAGATACCTACAGCCTGAGAGCTACCTACAGCCTGAGAGATACCTACAGCCTGAGAGATACCTACAGCCTGAGAGATACCTACAGCCTCCTACAGCCTGAGAGATACATACAGCCTGAGAGATACCTACAGCCTGAGAGCTACCTACAGCCTGAGAGATACCTACAGCCTGAGAGCTACCTACAGCCTGAGAGATACCTACAGCCTCCTACAGCCTGAGAGACACCTACAGCCTGAGAGATACCTACAGCCTCCTACAGCCTGAGAGATACCTACAGCCTGAGAGATACCTACAGCCTGAGAGATACCTACAGCCTCCTACAGCCTGAGAGATACCTACAGCCTGAGAGATACCTACAGCCTGAGAGCTACCTACAGCCTGAGAGATACCTACAGCCTCCTACAGCCTGAGAGACACCTACAGCCTCCTACAGCCTGAGAGATACCTACAGCCTGAGAGATACCTTCAGCCTCCTACAGCCTGAGATACACCTACAGCCTCCTACAGCCCGAGAGATACCTACAGCCTGAGAGATACCAACAGCCTGAGAGCTACCTACAGCCTGAGAGATACCTAAAGCCTCCTACAGCCTGAGAGACACCTACAGCCTCCTACAGCCTGAGAGATACCTACAGCCTGAGAGATACCTACAGCCTGAGAGACACCTACAGCCTGAGAGATACCTACAGCCTGAGAGCCAACATATGGTCCTACTAGATAATAAACAGATATGTATAGCCAACAGATCCTTAAAAGGTTCTACAGCTGCACCATCGAGAGCATCCTGACCGGTGGCGTCACCGCCTGATATGGCAACTGCTCGGCATCTGACCGTAAGGCGCTACAGAGGGTAGTCCGTACGGCCCAGTACATCACTTGGGCCAAGCTTTCTGTCATCCAGGACCAATATAATAGGCAGTGTCAGAGGAAGGCCCTAAAACAATTGTCAGAGACTCCAGTCACCCGAGTCATAGACTGTTCTCTCTGCTTCCGCACAGCAAGAGGTACCGGAGCGCCAAGTCTAGGTCCAAGAGGCTCCTTAACAGCTTCTACCCCCCCAAGCCATAAGACTCCTGAACAATTAACCAAATGGCCACCCAGACTATTACATTAACCCCCCCTCCATTTGTTTTCTACACTGCTGCTACTCTCTGTTTATTATCTATACATAGTCACTTCCCCCCTACCTACATGTACACTGCTGCTACTCACTGCTTATTATCTATACATAGTCACTTCCCCCCTACCTACATGTACACTGCTGCTACTCACTGTTTATTATCTATACATAGTCACTTCCCCCCTACCTACATGTACACTGCTGCTACTCACTGTTTATTATCTATGCATAGTCACTTCCCCCCTACCTACATGTACACTGCTGCTACTCTCTGTTTATTATCTATGCATAGTCACTTCCCCCCTACCTACATGTACACTGCTGCTACTCACTGTTTATTATCTATACATAGTCACTTCCCCCCTACCTACATGTACACTGCTGCTACTCGCTGTTTATTATCTATGCATAGTCACTTCACCCTACCTACATGTACACTGCTGCTACTCACTGCTTATTATCTATACATAGTCACTTCACCCCTACCTCCATGTACACTGCTGCTACTCACTGCTTATTATCTATACATAGTCACTTCCCCCCTACCTACATGTACACTGCTGCTACTCACTGCTTATTATCTATACATAGTCACTTCACCCCTACCTCCATGTACACTGCTGCTACTCACTGCTTATTATCTATGCATAGTCACTTCCCCCCTACCTACATGTACAAATGACCTCTAACCTGTACCTCCGCACAGTGACTCGGTACCTCCTGTACATAACCTCCGCACAGTGACTCGGTACCGGTACCTCCTGTACATAACCTCTGCGCAGTGACTCGGTACCGGTACCTCCTGTACATAACCTCCGCACAGTGACTCGGTACCTCCTGTACATAACCTCCGCGCAGTGACTCGGTACCGGTACCTCCTGTACATAACCTCCACAGTGACTCGGTACCGGTACCTCCTGTAAATAGCCTCCACAGTGACTCGGTACCGGTACCTCCTGTACATAACCTCCGCACAGTGACTCGGTACCGGTACCTCCTGTACATAACCTCCGCGCAGTGACTCGGTACCGGTACCTCCTGTACATAACCTCCGCACAGTGACTCGGTACCGGTACCTCCTGTACATAACCTCCGCACAGTGACTCGGTACCGGTACCTCCTGTACATAACCTCCGCACAGTGACTCGGTACCGGTACCTCCTGTACATAACCTCCGCACAGTGACGCGGTACCTCCTGTACATAACCTCCGCACAGTGACGCGGTACCTCCTGTACATAACCTCCGCACAGTGACACGGTACCGGTACCTCCTGTATATAACCTCCGCACAGTGACTCGGTACCGGTACCTCCTGTACATAACCTCCGCACAGTGACTCGGTACCGGTACCTCCTGTACATAACCTCCGCACAGTGACGCGGTACCGGTACCTCCTGTACATAACCCTCCTGTACCTCCTGTATATAACCTCCGCACAGTGACGCGTACCGGTACCTCCTGTATATAACCTCCGCACAGTGACGCGGTACCTCCTGTATATAACCTCCGCACAGTGACGCGGTACCTCCTGTATATAACCTCCGCACAGTGACGCGGTACCTCCTGTACATAACCTCCGCACAGTGACTCGGTACCGGTACCTCCTGTACATAACCTCCGCACAGTGACGCGGTACCTACCTCCTGTATACATAACCTCCGCACAGTGACGCGGTACCGGTACCTCCTGTATATAACCTCCGCACAGTGACGCGGTACCGGTACCTCCTGTACATAACCTCCTGTGATATAACCTCCTCCTGTATAACCTCCGCACAGTGACGCGGTACCTCCTGTATATAACCTCCGCGCACACCGGTACCTCCTGTATATAACCTCCGCACAGTGACTCGGGTGCACCGGTACCTCCTGTACATAACCTCCGCACAGTGACGCGGTACCGGTACCTCCTGTATATAACCTCCGCACAGTGACGCGGTACCTCCTGTATATAACCTCCGCACAGTGACTCGGTACCGGTACCTCCTGTACATAACCTCCGCACAGTGACGCGGTACCTCCTGTACATAACCTCCGCACAGTGACTCGGTACCGGTACCTCCTGTACATAACCTCCGCACAGTGACGCGGTACCGGTACCTCCTGTATATAACCTCCGCACAGTGACGCGGTACCGGTACCTCCTGTATATAACCTCCGCACAGTGACTCGGTACCGGTACCTCCTGTATATAACCTCCGCACAGTGACGCGGTACCGGTACCTCCTGTATATAACCTCCGCACAGTGACGCGGTACCGGTACCTCCTGTATATAACCTCCGCACAGTGACGCGGTACCGGTACCTCCTGTACATAACCTCCGCACAGTGACTCGGTACCGGTACCTCCTGTACATAACCTCCGCACAGTGACTCGGTACCGGTACCTCCTGTACATAACCTCCGCGCAGTGACTCGGCACGGTACCTCCTGTACATAACCTCCGCACAGTGACTCGGCACCGGTACCTCCTGTACATAACCTCCGCACAGTGACTCGGTACCGGTACCTCCTGTACATAACCTCCGCACAGTGACTCGGTACCGGTACCTCCTGTACATAACCTCCGCACAGTGACGCGGTACCTCCTGTACATAACCTCCGCACAGTGACGCGGTACCTCCTGTACATAACCTCCGCACAGTGACACGGTACCGGTACCTCCTGTATATAACCTCCGCACAGTGACTCGGTACCGGTACCTCCTGTACATAACCTCCGCACAGTGACTCGGTACCGGTACCTCCTGTACATAACCTCCGCACAGTGACGCGGTACCGGTACCTCCTGTACATAACCTCCGCACAGTGACGCGGTACCGGTACCTCCTGTATATAACCTCCGCACAGTGACGCGGTACCTCCTGTATATAACCTCCGCACAGTGACGCGGTACCTCCTGTATATAACCTCCGCACAGTGACGCGGTACCTCCTGTACATAACCTCCGCACAGTGACTCGGTACCGGTACCTCCTGTACATAACCTCCGCACAGTGACGCGGTACCTCCTGTACATAACCTCCGCACAGTGACGCGGTACCGGTACCTCCTGTATATAACCTCCGCGCAGTGACTCGGTACCGGTACCTCCTGTACATAACCTCCGCACAGTGACGCGGTACCGGTACCTCCTGTATATAACCTCCGCACAGTGACGCGGTACCTCCTGTATATAACCTCCGCGCAGTGACGCGGTACCGGTACCTCCTGTATATAACCTCCGCACAGTGACTCGGTACCGGTACCTCCTGTACATAACCTCCGCACAGTGACGCGGTACCGGTACCTCCTGTATATAACCTCCGCACAGTGACGCGGTACCTCCTGTATATAACCTCCGCACAGTGACTCGGTACCGGTACCTCCTGTACATAACCTCCGCACAGTGACGCGGTACCTCCTGTACATAACCTCCGCACAGTGACTCGGTACCGGTACCTCCTGTACATAACCTCCGCACAGTGACGCGGTACCGGTACCTCCTGTATATAACCTCCGCACAGTGACGCGGTACCGGTACCTCCTGTATATAACCTCCGCACAGTGACTCGGTACCGGTACCTCCTGTATATAACCTCCGCACAGTGACGCGGTACCGGTACCTCCTGTATATAACCTCCGCACAGTGACGCGGTACCGGTACCTCCTGTATATAACCTCCGCACAGTGACGCGGTACCGGTACCTCCTGTACATAACCTCCGCACAGTGACTCGGTACCGGTACCTCCTGTACATAACCTCCGCACAGTGACGCGGTACCGGTACCTCCTGTATATAACCTCCGCACAGTGACGCGGTACCTCCTGTATATAACCTCCGCACAGTGACGCGGTACCTCCTGTATATAACCTCCGCACAGTGACGCGGTACCTCCTGTACATAACCTCCGCACAGTGACGCGGTACCGGTACCTCCTGTATATAACCTCCGCACAGTGACGCGGTACCTCCTGTACATAACCTCCGCACAGTGACGCGGTACCTCCTGTACATAACCTCCGCACAGTGACGCGGTACCGGTACCTCCTGTATATAACCTCCACAGTGACGCGGTACCGGTACCTCCTGTATATAACCTCCACACAGTGACTCGGTACCGGTACCTCCTGTACATAACCTCCGCACAGTGACGCGGTACCTCCTGTACATAACCTCCGCACAGTGACGCGGTACCTCCTGTACATAACCTCCGCACAGTGACGCGGTACCGGTACCTCCTGTATATAACCTCCACAGTGACGCGGTACCGGTACCTCCTGTATATAACCTCCACACAGTGACTCGGTACCGGTACCTCCTGTACATAACCTCCGCACAGTGACGCGGTACCTCCTGTACATAACCTCCGCACAGTGACGCGGTACCGGTACCTCCTGTATATAACCTCCACACAGTGACTCGGTACCGGTACCTCCTGTATATAACCTCCACAGTGACGCGGTACCGGTACCTCCTGTATATAACCTCCACAGTGACGCGGTACCTCCTGTATATAACCTCCGCACAGTGACTCGGTACCGGTACCTCCTGTATATAACCTCCACAGTGACGCGGTACCGGTACCTCCTGTATATAGCATCGTTACTGTTATGTTATTATGTTCATATTATTTTTACTTTAGTTTATTTGGTAAATATTTTCTTAACTCTTTATTGAACCGCACTGTTGGTTTAAGGGCTTGTTAAGTCAGCATTTCACGGTAAAGTTCACACTTGTTGTATTCGGCGCATGTGACGAATAAAGTTTGATTTGATTTGATTTGACAACCACAACACACACCTTCCCATCACCCCCCCCCACACACACACACCTCTACCATCACACACACACACACACACCACCCCCTCACCATATGTGTTCTCTCTCCTGGTTTCATTAGCATATCTGCTATGACTCAGGGGGGGAGACAAGGAGACCATCCTCGTTAGTAATTCATGCTGTCCTAATTACTGAGAGGACTAATTGTCCGTGAGACTCAGGAACGCGTGAAGTCAGAAACCGCTTTGATAATCATTCATGTAAACAGACTTTACGAGGCAAAAACATGTTTTGTTGTTTAACGGTCGACTATTTGACATCAACGTGGAGAAGAGCTGAATCTGCTCAGTGTTTTCTGCAATATTAAAGACACAAATAAACGTTTTCAGGAATGTTTAGCTTTCATAAAGAAGAAATGTTTAGTCTGACTGTAACGGTTGTCTCCTCTGATGAGGAGGAGTAGTAGGAAGGATCGGAGGACCAGAGCGCAGCGTGGAAAGTGTTCATGATATTTATTATAACTCAGAACAATAAAGAATAAAACAACAAAGAGAACGAAATGAAACCCGAAACAGTCCCGAATGGTGCAAACACCCACAACTCATAGTGGGAAAACAGGCTGCCTAAGTACGGTTCTCAATCAGGGACAACGATTGACAGCTGCCTCTGATTGAGAACCATACCAGGCCAAACACAGAAATACCAAATCATAGAAAAAGGAACATAGACTGCCCACCCCAACTCACGCCCTCTGACCACACTAAAACAACCACATCACAAAGGAACTACAGGTCAGAACGTGACACTGACTTCCTTCAGCGCTCTACACACAGTATGCAGTGGTACAACACACTACAGTCTTCACTAAGAGTGGTACAACACACTACAGTCTTCACTAAGAGTGGTACAACACACTACAGTCCTCCCTTCACTAAGAGTGGTACAACACACTACAGTCTTCACTAAGAGTGGTACAACACACTACAGTCTTCACTAAGAGTGGTACAACACACTACAGTTTTCACTAAGAGTAGTACAACACACAACAGTCTTCACTAAGAGTGGTACAACACACTACAGTCTTCACTAAGAGTGGTACAACACACTACAGTCTTCACTAAGAGTGGTACAACACACTACAGTCTTCACTAAGAGTGGTACAACACACTACAGTCTTCACTAAGAGTGGTACAACACACTACAGTCTTCACTAAGAGTGGTACAACACACTACAGTCTTCACTAAGAGTGGTACAATACACTACAGTCTTCACTAAGAGTGGTACAACACACTACAGTCTTCACTAAGAGTGGTACAACACACTACAGTCTTCACTAAGAGTGGTACAACACACTACAGTCTTCACTAAGAGTGGTACAACACACTACAGTCTTCACTAAGAGTGGTACAACACACTACAGTCTTCACTAAGAGTGGTACAACACACTACAGTCTTCACTAAGAGTGGTACAACACACTACAGTCTTCACTAAGAGTGGTACAACACACTACAGTCTTCACTAAGAGTGGTACAACACACTACAGTCCTCCCATCCTTCACTAAGAGTGGTATAAACACACTACAGTCTTCACTAAGAGTGGTACAACACACTACAGTCTTCCCTTCACTAAGAGTGGTACAACACACTACAGTCTTCACTAAGAGTTGTACAACACACTACAGTCTTCACTAAGAGTGGTACAACACACTACAGTCCTCCCTTCACTAAGAGTGGTACAACACACTACAGTCTTCACTAAGAGTGGTACAACACACTACAGTCCTCCCTTCACTAAGAGTGGTACAACACACTACAGTCTTCACTAAGAGTGGTACAACACAATACAGTCTTCACTAAGAGTGGTACAACACACTACACTCTTCACTAAGAGTGGTACAACACACTACAGTCTTCACTAAGAGTGGTACAACACACTACAGTCTTCACTAAGAGTGGTACAACACACTACAGTCTTCACTAAGAGTGGTACAACACACTACAGTCCTCCCATCCTTCACTAAGAGTGGTATAAACACACTACAGTCTTCACTAAGAGTGGTACAACACACTACAGTCTTCCCTTCACTAAGAGTGGTACAACACACTACAGTCTTCACTAAGAGTGGTACAACACACTACAGTCTTCACTAAGAGTGGTACAACACACTACAGTCTTCACTAAGAGTGGTACAACACACTACAGTCTTCACTAAGAGTGGTACAACACACTACAGTCCTCCCATCTTCACTAAGAGTGGTATAAACACACTACAGTCTTCACTAAGAGTGGTACAACACACTACAGTCTTCCCTTCACTAAGAGTGGTACAACACACTACAGTCTTCACTAAGAGTGGTACAACACACTACAGTCTTCACTAAGAGTGGTACAACACACTACAGTCCTCCCTTCACTAAGAGTGGTACAACACACTACAGTCTTCACTAAGAGTGGTACAACACACTACAGTCTTCACTAAGAGTGGTACAACACACTACAGTTTTCACTAAGAGTAGTACAACACACAACAGTCTTCACTAAGAGTGGTACAACACACTACAGTCTTCACTAAGAGTGGTACAACACACTACAGTCTTCACTAAGAGTGGTACAACACACTACAGTCTTCACTAAGAGTGGTACAACACACTACAGTCTTCACTAAGAGTGGTACAACACACTACAGTCTTCACTAAGAGTGGTACAACACACTACAGTCTTCACTAAGAGTGGTACAATACACTACAGTCTTCACTAAGAGTGGTACAACACACTACAGTCTTCACTAAGAGTGGTACAACACACTACAGTCTTCACTAAGAGTGGTACAACACACTACAGTCTTCACTAAGAGTGGTACAACACACTACAGTCTTCACTAAGAGTGGTACAACACACTACAGTCTTCACTAAGAGTGGTACAACACACTACAGTCTTCACTAAGAGTGGTACAACACACTACAGTCTTCACTAAGAGTGGTACAACACACTACAGTCTTCACTAAGAGTGGTACAACACACTACAGTCCTCCCATCCTTCACTAAGAGTGGTATAAACACACTACAGTCTTCACTAAGAGTGGTACAACACACTACAGTCTTCCCTTCACTAAGAGTGGTACAACACACTACAGTCTTCACTAAGAGTTGTACAACACACTACAGTCTTCACTAAGAGTGGTACAACACACTACAGTCCTCCCTTCACTAAGAGTGGTACAACACACTACAGTCTTCACTAAGAGTGGTACAACACACTACAGTCCTCCCTTCACTAAGAGTGGTACAACACACTACAGTCTTCACTAAGAGTGGTACAACACAATACAGTCTTCACTAAGAGTGGTACAACACACTACACTCTTCACTAAGAGTGGTACAACACACTACAGTCTTCACTAAGAGTGGTACAACACACTACAGTCTTCACTAAGAGTGGTACAACACACTACAGTCTTCACTAAGAGTGGTACAACACACTACAGTCCTCCCATCCTTCACTAAGAGTGGTATAAACACACTACAGTCTTCACTAAGAGTGGTACAACACACTACAGTCTTCCCTTCACTAAGAGTGGTACAACACACTACAGTCTTCACTAAGAGTGGTACAACACACTACAGTCTTCACTAAGAGTGGTACAACACACTACAGTCTTCACTAAGAGTGGTACAACACACTACAGTCTTCACTAAGAGTGGTACAACACACTACAGTCCTCCCATCTTTCACTAAGAGTGGTATAAACACACTACAGTCTTCACTAAGAGTGGTACAACACACTACAGTCTTCCCTTCACTAAGAGTGGTACAACACACTACAGTCTTCACTAAGAGTTGTACAACACACTACAGTCTTCACTAAGAGTGGTACAACACACTACAGTCCTCCCTCACTAAGAGTGGTACAACACACTACAGTCTTCACTAAGAGTGGTACAACACACTACAGTCCTCCCTTCACTAAGAGTGGTACAACACACTACAGTCTTCACTAAGAGTGGTACAACACACTACAGTCTTCACTAAGAGTGGTACAACACACTACAGTTTTCACTAAGAGTGGTACAACACACAACAGTCTTCACTAAGAGTGGTACAACACACTACAGTCTTCACTAAGAGTGGTACAACACACTACAGTCTTCACTAAGAGTGGTACAACACACTACAGTCTTCACTAAGAGTGGTACAACACACTACAGTCTTCACTAAGAGTGGTACAACACACTACAGTCTTCACTAAGAGTGGTACAACACACTACAGTCTTCACTAAGAGTGGTACAACACACTACAGTCTTCACTAAGAGTGGTACAACACACTACAGTCTTCACTAAGAGTGGTACAACACACTACAGTCTTCACTAAGAGTGGTACAACACACTACAGTCTTCACTAAGAGTGGTACAACACACTACAGTCTTCACTAAGAGTGGTACAACACACTACAGTCTTCACTAAGAGTGGTACAACACACTACAGTCTTCACTAAGAGTGGTACAACACACTACAGTCTTCACTAAGAGTGGTACAACACACTACAGTCCTCCCTTCACTAAGAGTGGTACAACACACTACAGTCTTCACTAAGAGTTGTACAACACACTACAGTCTTCACTAAGAGTGGTACAACACACTACAGTCCTCCCATCCTTCACTAAGAGTGGTATAAACACACTACAGTCTTCACTAAGAGTGGTACAACACACTACAGTCTTCCCTTCACTAAGAGTGGTACAACACACTACAGTCTTCACTAAGAGTTGTACAACACACTACAGTCTTCACTAAGAGTGGTACAACACACTACAGTCCTCCCTTCACTAAGAGTGGTACAACACACTACAGTCTTCACTAAGAGTGGTACAACACAATACAGTCTTCACTAAGAGTGGTACAACACACTACACTCTTCACTAAGAGTGGTACAACACACTACAGTCTTCACTAAGAGTGGTACAACACACTACAGTCTTCACTAAGAGTGGTACAACACACTACAGTCTTCACTAAGAGTGGTACAACACACTACAGTCCTCCCATCCTTCACTAAGAGTGGTATAAACACACTACAGTCTTCACTAAGAGTGGTACAACACACTACAGTCTTCACTAAGAGTGGTACAACACACTACAGTCCTCCCATCCTCCACTAAGAGTGGTATAAACACACTACAGTCTTCACTAAGAGTGGTACAACACACTACAGTCTTCCCTTCACTAAGAGTGGTACAACACACTACAGTCTTCACTAAGAGTTGTACAACACACTACAGTCTTCACTAAGAGTGGTACAACACACTACAGTCCTCCCTTCACTAAGAGTGGTACAACACACTACAGTCTTCACTAAGAGTGGTACAACACACTACAGTCCTCCCTTCACTAAGAGTGGTACAACACACTACAGTCCTCCCATCCTTCACTAAGAGTGGTATAAACACACTACAGTCTTCACTAAGAGTGGTACAACACACTACAGTCTTCCCTTCACTAAGAGTGGTACAACACACTACAGTCTTCACTAAGAGTTGTACAACACACTACAGTCTTCACTAAGAGTGGTACAACACACTACAGTCCTCCCTTCACTAAGAGTGGTACAACACACTACAGTCTTCACTAAGAGTGGTACAACACACTACAGTCCTCCCTTCACTAAGAGTGGTACAACACACTACAGTCTTCACTAAGAGTGGTACAACACACTACAGTCTTCACTAAGAGTGGTACAACACACTACAGTTTTCACTAAGAGTGGTACAACACACAACAGTCTTCACTAAGAGTGGTACAACACACTACAGTCTTCACTAAGACTGGTACAACACACTACAGTCTTCACTAAGAGTGGTACAACACACTACAGTCTTCACTAAGAGTGGTACAACACACTACAGTCTTCACTAAGAGTGGTACAACACACTACAGTCTTCACTAAGAGTGGTACAACACACTACAGTCTTCACTAAGAGTGGTACAACACACTACAGTCTTCACTAAGAGTGGTACAACACACTACAGTCTTCACTAAGAGTGGTACAACACACTACAGTCTTCACTAAGAGTGGTACAACACACTACAGTCTTCACTAAGAGTGGTACAACACACTACAGTCTTCACTAAGAGTGGTACAACACACTACAGTCTTCACTAAGAGTGGTACAACACACTACAGTCTTCACTAAGAGTGGTACAACACACTACAGTCTTCACTAAGAGTGGTACAACACACTACAGTCTTCACTAAGAGTGGTACAACACACTACAGTCTTCACTAAGAGTGGTACAACACACTACAGTCCTCCCATCCTTCACTAAGAGTGGTATAAACACACTACAGTCTTCACTAAGAGTGGTACAACACACTACAGTCTTCCCTTCACTAAGAGTGGTACAACACACTACAGTCTTCACTAAGAGTTGTACAACACACTACAGTCTTCACTAAGAGTGGTACAACACACTACAGTCCTCCCTTCACTAAGAGTGGTACAACACACTACAGTCTTCACTAAGAGTGGTACAACACACTACAGTCCTCCCTTCACTAAGAGTGGTACAACACACTACAGTCTTCACTAAGAGTGGTACAACACAATACAGTCTTCACTAAGAGTGGTACAACACACTACACTCTTCACTAAGAGTGGTACAACACACTACAGTCTTCACTAAGAGTGGTACAACACACTACAGTCTTCACTAAGAGTGGTACAACACACTACAGTCTTCACTAAGAGTGGTACAACACACTACAGTCCTCCCATCCTTCACTAAGAGTGGTATAAACACACTACAGTCTTCACTAAGAGTGGTACAACACACTACAGTCTTCCCTTCACTAAGAGTGGTACAACACACTACAGTCTTCACTAAGAGTGGTACAACACACTACAGTCTTCACTAAGAGTGGTACAACACACTACAGTCTTCACTAAGAGTGGTACAACACACTACAGTCTTCACAAAGAGTGGTACAACACACTACAGTCCTCCCTTCACTAAGAGTGGTACAACACACTACAGTCTTCACTAAGAGTGGTACAACACACTACAGTCTTCACTAAGAGTGGTAGAACACACTACAGTCTTCACTAAGAGTGGTACAACACACTACACTCTTCACTAAGAGTGGTACAACACACTACAGTCTTCACTAAGAGTGGTACAACACACTACACTCTTCACTAAGAGTGGTACAACACACTACACTCTTCACTAAGAGTGGTACAACACACTACAGTCTTCCCTTCACTAAGAGTGGTACAACACACTACAGTCTTCACTAAGAGTTGTACAACACACTACAGTCTTCACTAAGAGTGGTACAACACACTACAGTCCTCCCTTCACTAAGAGTGGTACAACACACTACAGTCTTCACTAAGAGTGGTACAACACACTACAGTCCTCCCTTCACTAAGAGTGGTACAACACACTACAGTCTTCACTAAGAGTGGTACAACACACTACAGTCTTCACTAAGAGTGGTACAACACACTACAGTCTTCACTAAGAGTGGTACAACACACTACAGTCTTCACTAAGAGTGGTACAACACACTACAGTCCTCCCATCCTTCACTAAGAGTGGTACAATACACTACAGTCCTCCCTTCACTAAGAGTGGTACAACACACTACAGTCTTCACTAAGAGTGGTACAACACAATACAGTCTTCACTAAGAGTGGTACAACACACTACACTCTTCACTAAGAGTGGTACAACACACTACAGTCTTCACTAAGACTGGTACAACACACTACAGTCTTCACTAAGAGTGGTACAACACACTACAGTCTTCACTAAGAGTGGTACAACACACTACAGTCTTCACTAAGAGTGGTACAACACACTACACTCTTCACTAAGAGTGGTACAACACACTACAGTCTTCACTAAGACTGGTACAACACACTACAGTCTTCACTAAGAGTGGTACAACACACTACAGTCTTCACTAAGAGTGGTACAACACACTACAGTCTTCACTAAGACTGGTACAACACACTACAGTCTTCACTAAGACTGGTACAACACACTACAGTCTTCACTAAGAGTGGTACAACACACTACAGTCTTCACTAAGAGTGGTACAACACACTACAGTCCTCCCATCCTTCACTAAGAGTGGTACAACACACTACAGTCTTCACTAAGAGTGGTACAACACACTACAGTCTTCACTAAGAGTGGTACAACACACTACAGTCTTCACTAAGAGTGGTACAACACACTACAGTCTTCACTAAGAGTGGTACAACACACTACAGTCTTCACTAAGAGTGGTACAACACACTACAGTCCTCCCATCCTTCACTAAGAGTGGTATAAACACACTACAGTCTTCACTAAGAGTGGTACAACACACTACAGTCTTCCCTTCACTAAGAGTGGTACAACACACTACAGTCTTCACTAAGAGTTGTACAACACACTACAGTCTTCACTAAGAGTGGTACAACACACTACAGTCCTCCCTTCACTAAGAGTGGTACAACACACTACAGTCTTCACTAAGAGTGGTACAACACACTACAGTCCTCCCTTCACTAAGAGTGGTACAACACACTACAGTCTTCACTAAGAGTGGTACAACACAATACAGTCTTCACTAAGAGTGGTACAACACACTACAGTCTTCACTAACAGTGGTACAACACACTACAGTCTTCACTAAGAGTGGTACAACACACTACAGTCTTCACTAAGAGTGGTACAACACACTACAGTCCTCCCATCCTTCACTAAGAGTGGTACAACACACTACAGTCCTCCCTTCACTAAGAGTGGTACAACACACTACAGTCTTCACTAAGAGTGGTACAACACAATACAGTCTTCACTAAGAGTGGTACAACACACTACACTCTTCACTAAGAGTGGTACAACACACTACAGTCTTCACTAAGACTGGTACAACACACTACAGTCTTCACTAAGAGTGGTACAACACACTACAGTCTTCACTAAGAGTGGTACAACACACTACAGTCTTCACTAAGAGTGGTACAACACACTACAGTCTTCACTAAGACTGGTACAACACACTACAGTCTTCACTAAGACTGGTACAACACACTACAGTCTTCACTAAGAGTGGTACAACACACTACAGTCTTCACTAAGAGTGGTACAACACACTACAGTCCTCCCATCCTTCACTAAGAGTGGTACAACACACTACAGTCTTCACTAAGAGTGGTACAACACACTACAGTCTTCACTAAGAGTGGTACAACACACTACGGTCTTCACTAAGAGTGGTACAACACACTACAGTCTTCACTAAGAGAGGTACAACACACTACAGTCCTCACTAAGAGTGGTACAACACACTACAGTCTTCACTAAGAGTGGTACAACACACTACAGTCCTCCCATCCTTCACTAAGAGTGGTATAAACACACTACAGTCTTCACTAAGAGTGGTACAACACACTACAGTCTTCCCTTCACTAAGAGTGGTACAACACACTACAGTCTTCACTAAGAGTTGTACAACACACTACAGTCTTCACTAAGAGTGGTACAACACACTACAGTCCTCCCTTCACTAAGAGTGGTACAACACACTACAGTCTTCACTAAGAGTGGTACAACACACTACAGTCTTCACTAAGAGTGGTACAACACACTACAGTCTTCACTAAGAGTGGTACAACACACTACAGTCTTCACTAAGAGTGGTACAACACACTACAGTCTTCACTAAGAGTGGTACAACACACTACAGTCTTCACTAAGAGTGGTACAACACACTACAGTCTTCACTAAGAGTGGTACAACACACTACAGTCTTCACTAAGAGTGGTACAACACACTACAGTCTTCACTAAGAGTGGTACAACACACTACAGTCTTCACTAAGAGTGGTACAACACACTACAGTCTTCACTAAGAGTGGTACAACACACTACAGTCTTCACTAAGAGTGGTACAACACACTACAGTCTTCACTAAGAGTGGTACAACACACTACAGTCCTCCCATCCTTCACTAAGAGTGGTACAACACACTACAGTCTTCACTAAGACTGGTACAACACACTACAGTCTTCACTAAGAGTGGTACAACACACTACAGTCTTCACTAAGAGTGGTACAACACACTACAGTCCTCCCATCCTTCACTAAGAGTGGTATAAACACATTACAGTCTTCACTAAGAGTGGTACAACACACTACAGTCTTCCCTTCACTAAGAGTGGTACAACACACTACAGTCTTCACTAAGAGTTGTACAACACACTACAGTCTTCACTAAGAGTGGTACAACACACTACAGTCCTCCCTTCACTAAGAGTGGTACAACACACTACAGTCTTCACTAAGAGTGGTACAACACACTACAGTCCTCCCTTCACTAAGAGTGGTACAACACACTACAGTCTTCACTAAGAGTGGTACAACACAATACAGTCTTCACTAAGAGTGGTACAACACACTACAGTCTTCACTAACAGTGGTACAACACACTACAGTCTTCACTAAGAGTGGTACAACACACTACAGTCTTCACTAAGAGTGGTACAACACACTACAGTCCTCCCATCCTTCACTAAGAGTGGTACAACACACTACAGTCTTCACTAAGAGTGGTACAACACACTACAGTCTTCACTAAGAGTGGTACAACACACTACGGTCTTCACTAAGAGTGGTACAACACACTACAGTCTTCACTAAGAGAGGTACAACACACTACAGTCCTCACTAAGAGTGGTACAACACACTACAGTCTTCACTAAGAGTGGTACAACACACTACAGTCCTCCCATCCTTCACTAAGAGTGGTATAAACACACTACAGTCTTCACTAAGAGTGGTACAACACACTACAGTCTTCCCTTCACTAAGAGTGGTACAACACACTACAGTCTTCACTAAGAGTTGTACAACACACTACAGTCTTCACTAAGAGTGGTACAACACACTACAGTCCTCCCTTCACTAAGAGTGGTACAACACACTACAGTCTTCACTAAGAGTGGTACAACACACTACAGTCTTCACTAAGAGTGGTACAACACACTACAGTCTTCACTAAGAGTGGTACAACACACTACAGTCTTCACTAAGAGTGGTACAACACACTACAGTCTTCACTAAGAGTGGTACAACACACTACACTCTTCACTAAGAGTGGTACAACACACTACAGTCTTCACTAAGACTGGTACAACACACTACAGTCTTCACTAAGAGTGGTACAACACACTACAGTCTTCACTAAGAGTGGTACAACACACTACAGTCTTCACTAAGAGTGGTACAACACACTACAGTCTTCACTAAGACTGGTACAACACACTACAGTCTTCACTAAGACTGGTACAACACACTACAGTCTTCACTAAGAGTGGTACAACACACTACAGTCTTCACTAAGAGTGGTACAACACACTACAGTCCTCCCATCCTTCACTAAGAGTGGTACAACACACTACAGTCTTCACTAAGAGTGGTACAACACACTACAGTCTTCACTAAGAGTGGTACAACACACTACGGTCTTCACTAAGAGTGGTACAACACACTACAGTCTTCACTAAGAGAGGTACAACACACTACAGTCCTCACTAAGAGTGGTACAACACACTACAGTCTTCACTAAGAGTGGTACAACACACTACAGTCCTCCCATCCTTCACTAAGAGTGGTATAAACACACTACAGTCTTCACTAAGAGTGGTACAACACACTACAGTCTTCCCTTCACTAAGAGTGGTACAACACACTACAGTCTTCACTAAGAGTTGTACAACACACTACAGTCTTCACTAAGAGTGGTACAACACACTACAGTCCTCCCTTCACTAAGAGTGGTACAACACACTACAGTCTTCACTAAGAGTGGTACAACACACTACAGTCTTCACTAAGAGTGGTACAACACACTACAGTCTTCACTAAGAGTGGTACAACACACTACAGTCTTCACTAAGAGTGGTACAACACACTACAGTCTTCACTAAGAGTGGTACAACACACTACAGTCTTCACTAAGAGTGGTACAACACACTACAGTCTTCACTAAGAGTGGTACAACACACTACAGTCTTCACTAAGAGTGGTACAACACACTACAGTCTTCACTAAGAGTGGTACAACACACTACAGTCTTCACTAAGAGTGGTACAACACACTACAGTCTTCACTAAGAGTGGTACAACACACTACAGTCTTCACTAAGAGTGGTACAACACACTACAGTCCTCCCATCCTTCACTAAGAGTGGTACAACACACTACAGTCTTCACTAAGACTGGTACAACACACTACAGTCTTCACTAAGAGTGGTACAACACACTACAGTCTTCACTAAGAGTGGTACAACACACTACAGTCTTCACTAAGAGTGGTACAACACACTACAGTCTTCACTAAGACTGGTACAACACACTACAGTCTTCACTAAGAGTGGTACAACACACTACAGTCTTCACTAAGAGTGGTACAACACTACAGTCCTCCCATCCTTCACTAAGAGTGGTACAACACACTACAGTCTTCCCTTCACTAAGAGTGGTACAACACACTACAGTCTTCACTAAGAGTTGTACAACACACTACAGTCTTCACTAAGAGTGGTACAACACACTACAGTCCTCCCTTCACTAAGAGTGGTACAACACACTACAGTCTTCACTAAGAGTGGTACAACACAATACAGTCTTCACTAAGAGTGGTACAACACACTACAGTCTTCACTAACAGTGGTACAACACACTACAGTCTTCACTAAGAGTGGTACAACACACTACAGTCTTCACTAAGAGTGGTACAACACACTACAGTCCTCCCATCCTTCACTAAGAGTGGTACAACACACTACAGTCCTCCCTTCACTAAGAGTGGTACAACACACTACAGTCTTCACTAAGAGTGGTACAACACAATACAGTCTTCACTAAGAGTGGTACAACACACTACACTCTTCACTAAGAGTGGTACAACACACTACAGTCTTCACTAAGACTGGTACAACACACTACAGTCTTCACTAAGAGTGGTACAACACACTACAGTCTTCACTAAGAGTGGTACAACACACTACAGTCTTCACTAAGAGTGGTACAACACACTACAGTCTTCACTAAGACTGGTACAACACACTACAGTCTTCACTAAGACTGGTACAACACACTACAGTCTTCACTAAGAGTGGTACAACACACTACAGTCTTCACTAAGAGTGGTACAACACACTACAGTCCTCCCATCCTTCACTAAGAGTGGTACAACACACTACAGTCTTCACTAAGAGTGGTACAACACAACAGTCTTCACTAAGAGTGGTACAACACACAGTCTTCACTAAGAGTGGTACAACACACTACAGTCTTCACTAAGAGAGGTACAACACACTACAGTCCTCACTAAGAGTGGTACAACACACTACAGTCTTCACTAAGAGTGGTACAACACACTACAGTCCTCCCATCCTTCACTAAGAGTGGTATAAACACACTACAGTCTTCACTAAGAGTGGTACAACACACTACAGTCTTCCCTTCACTAAGAGTGGTACAACACACTACAGTCTTCACTAAGAGTTGTACAACACACTACAGTCTTCACTAAGAGTGGTACAACACACTACAGTCCTCCCTTCACTAAGAGTGGTACAACACACTACAGTCTTCACTAAGAGTGGTACAACACACTACAGTCTTCACTAAGAGTGGTACAACACACTACAGTCTTCACTAAGAGTGGTACAACACACTACAGTCTTCACTAAGAGTGGTACAACACACTACAGTCTTCACTAAGAGTGGTACAACACACTACAGTCTTCACTAAGAGTGGTACAACACACTACAGTCTTCACTAAGAGTGGTACAACACACTACAGTCTTCACTAAGAGTGGTACAACACACTACAGTCTTCACTAAGAGTGGTACAACACACTACAGTCTTCACTAAGAGTGGTACAACACACTACAGTCTTCACTAAGAGTGGTACAACACACTACAGTCTTCACTAAGAGTGGTACAACACACTACAGTCCTCCCATCCTTCACTAAGAGTGGTACAACACACTACAGTCTTCACTAAGACTGGTACAACACACTACAGTCTTCACTAAGAGTGGTACAACACACTACAGTCTTCACTAAGAGTGGTACAACACACTACAGTCTTCACTAAGAGTGGTACAACACACTACAGTCTTCACTAAGACTGGTACAACACACTACAGTCTTCACTAAGAGTGGTACAACACACTACAGTCTTCACTAAGAGTGGTACAACACTACAGTCCTCCCATCCTTCACTAAGAGTGGTACAACACACTACAGTCTTCCCTTCACTAAGAGTGGTACAACACACTACAGTCTTCACTAAGAGTTGTACAACACACTACAGTCTTCACTAAGAGTGGTACAACACACTACAGTCCTCCCTTCACTAAGAGTGGTACAACACACTACAGTCTTCACTAAGAGTGGTACAACACAATACAGTCTTCACTAAGAGTGGTACAACACACTACACTATTCACTAAGAGTGGTACAACACACTACAGTCTTCACTAAGAGTGGTACAACACACTACAGTCTTCACTAAGAGTGGTACAACACACTACAGTCTTCACTAAGAGTGGTACAACACACTACAGTCTTCACTAAGACTGGTACAACACACTACAGTCTTCCCTTCACTAAGAGTGGTACAACACACTACAGTCTTCACTAAGAGAGGTACAACACACTACAGTCCTCACTAAGAGTGGTACAACACACTACAGTCTTCACTAAGAGTGGTACAACACACTACAGTCCTCCCATCCTACACTAAGAGTGGTATAAACACACTACAGTCTTCACTAAGAGTGGTACAACACACTACAGTCTTCCCTTCACTAAGAGTGGTACAACACACTACAGTCTTCACTAAGAGTTGTACAACACACTACAGTCTTCACTAAGAGTGGTACAACACACTACAGTCCTCCCTTCACTAAGAGTGGTACAACACACTACAGTCTTCACTAAGAGTGGTACAACACACTACAGTCTTCACTAAGAGTGGTACAACACACTACAGTCTTCACTAAGAGTGGTACAACACACTACAGTCTTCACTAAGAGTGGTACAACACACTACAGTCTTCACTAAGAGTGGTACAACACACTACAGTCTTCACTAAGAGTGGTACAACACACTACAGTCTTCACTAAGAGTGGTACAACAGACTACAGTCTTCACTAAGAGTGGTACAACACACTACAGTCTTCACTAAGAGTGGTACAACACACTACAGTCTTCACTAAGAGTGGTACAACACACTACAGTCTTCACTAAGAGTGGTACAACACACTACAGTCTTCACTAAGAGTGGTACAACACACTACAGTCTTCACTAAGAGTGGTACAACACACTACAGTCTTCACTAAGAGTGGTACAACACACTACAGTCTTCACTAAGAGTGGTACAACACACTACAGTCCTCCCATCCTTCACTAAGAGTGGTATAAACACACTACAGTCTTCACTAAGAGTGGTACAACACACTACAGTCTTCCCTTCACTAAGAGTGGTACAACACACTACAGTCTTCACTAAGAGTTGTACAACACACTACAGTCTTCACTAAGAGTGGTACAACACACTACAGTCCTCCCTTCACTAAGAGTGGTACAACACACTACAGTCTTCACTAAGAGTGGTACAACACACTACAGTCCTCCCTTCACTAAGAGTGGTACAACACACTACAGTCTTCACTAAGAGTGGTACAACACAATACAGTCTTCACTAAGAGTGGTACAACACACTACACTCTTCACTAAGAGTGGTACAACACACTACAGTCTTCACTAAGAGTGGTACAACACACTACAGTCCTCCCATCCTTCACTAAGAGTGATATAAACACACTACAGTCTTCACTAAGAGTGGTACAACACACTACAGTCTTCCCTTCACTAAGAGTGGTACAACACACTACAGTCTTCACTAAGAGTGGTACAACACACTACAGTCTTCACTAAGAGTGGTACAACACACTACAGTCTTCACTAAGAGTGGTACAACACACTACAGTCTTCACTAAGAGTGGTACAACACACTACAGTCTTCACTAAGAGTGGTACAACACACTACAGTCTTCACTAAGAGTGGTACAACACACTACAGTCTTCACTAAGAGTGGTACAACACACTACAGTCTTCACTAAGAGTGGTACAACACACTACAGTCTTCACTAAGAGTGGTACAACACACTACAGTCTTCACTAAGAGTGGTACAACACACTACAGTCTTCACTAAGAGTGGTACAACACACTACAGTCCTCCCTTCACTAAGAGTGGTACAACACACTACAGTCTTCACTAAGAGTGGTACAACACAATACAGTCTTCACTAAGAGTGGTACAACACACTACACTCTTCACTAAGAGTGGTACAACACACTACAGTCTTCACTAAGAGTGGTACAACACACTACAGTCCTCCCATCCTTCACTAAGAGTGATATAAACACACTACAGTCTTCACTAAGAGTGGTACAACACACTACAGTCTTCCCTTCACTAAGAGTGGTACAACACACTACAGTCTTCACTAAGAGTGGTACAACACACTACAGTCTTCACTAAGAGTGGTACAACACACTACAGTCTTCACTAAGAGTGGTACAACACACTACAGTCTTCACTAAGAGTGGTACAACACACTACAGTCTTCACTAAGAGTGGTACAACACACTACAGTCTTCACTAAGAGTGGTACAACACACTACAGTCTTCACTAAGAGTGGTACAACACACTACAGTCTTCACTAAGAGTGGTACAACACACTACAGTCTTCACTAAGAGTGGTACAACACACTACAGTCCTCCCATCCTTCACTAAGAGTGGTACAACACACTACAGTCTTCACTAAGACTGGTACAACACACTACAGTCTTCACTAAGAGTGGTACAACACACTACAGTCTTCACTAAGAGTGGTACAACACACTACAGTCTTCACTAAGAGTGGTACAACACACTACAGTCTTCACTAAGACTGGTACAACACACTACAGTCTTCACTAAGAGTGGTACAACACACTACAGTCTTCACTAAGAGTGGTACAACACTACAGTCCTCCCATCCTTCACTAAGAGTGGTACAACACACTACAGTCTTCCCTTCACTAAGAGTGGTACAACACACTACAGTCTTCACTAAGAGTTGTACAACACACTACAGTCTTCACTAAGAGTGGTACAACACACTACAGTCCTCCCTTCACTAAGAGTGGTACAACACACTACAGTCTTCACTAAGAGTGGTACAACACAATACAGTCTTCACTAAGAGTGGTACAACACACTACACTATTCACTAAGAGTGGTACAACACACTACAGTCTTCACTAAGAGTGGTACAACACACTACAGTCTTCACTAAGAGTGGTACAACACACTACAGTCTTCACTAAGAGTGGTACAACACACTACAGTCTTCACTAAGACTGGTACAACACACTACAGTCTTCCCTTCACTAAGAGTGGTACAACACACTACAGTCTTCACTAAGAGAGGTACAACACACTACAGTCCTCACTAAGAGTGGTACAACACACTACAGTCTTCACTAAGAGTGGTACAACACACTACAGTCCTCCCATCCTACACTAAGAGTGGTATAAACACACTACAGTCTTCACTAAGAGTGGTACAACACACTACAGTCTTCCCTTCACTAAGAGTGGTACAACACACTACAGTCTTCACTAAGAGTTGTACAACACACTACAGTCTTCACTAAGAGTGGTACAACACACTACAGTCCTCCCTTCACTAAGAGTGGTACAACACACTACAGTCTTCACTAAGAGTGGTACAACACACTACAGTCTTCACTAAGAGTGGTACAACACACTACAGTCTTCACTAAGAGTGGTACAACACACTACAGTCTTCACTAAGAGTGGTACAACACACTACAGTCTTCACTAAGAGTGGTACAACACACTACAGTCTTCACTAAGAGTGGTACAACACACTACAGTCTTCACTAAGAGTGGTACAACAGACTACAGTCTTCACTAAGAGTGGTACAACACACTACAGTCTTCACTAAGAGTGGTACAACACACTACAGTCTTCACTAAGAGTGGTACAACACACTACAGTCTTCACTAAGAGTGGTACAACACACTACAGTCTTCACTAAGAGTGGTACAACACACTACAGTCTTCACTAAGAGTGGTACAACACACTACAGTCTTCACTAAGAGTGGTACAACACACTACAGTCTTCACTAAGAGTGGTACAACACACTACAGTCCTCCCATCCTTCACTAAGAGTGGTATAAACACACTACAGTCTTCACTAAGAGTGGTACAACACACTACAGTCTTCCCTTCACTAAGAGTGGTACAACACACTACAGTCTTCACTAAGAGTTGTACAACACACTACAGTCTTCACTAAGAGTGGTACAACACACTACAGTCCTCCCTTCACTAAGAGTGGTACAACACACTACAGTCTTCACTAAGAGTGGTACAACACACTACAGTCCTCCCTTCACTAAGAGTGGTACAACACACTACAGTCTTCACTAAGAGTGGTACAACACAATACAGTCTTCACTAAGAGTGGTACAACACACTACACTCTTCACTAAGAGTGGTACAACACACTACAGTCTTCACTAAGAGTGGTACAACACACTACAGTCCTCCCATCCTTCACTAAGAGTGATATACACACACTACAGTCTTCACTAAGAGTGGTACAACACACTACAGTCTTCCCTTCACTAAGAGTGGTACAACACACTACAGTCTTCACTAAGAGTGGTACAACACACTACAGTCTTCACTAAGAGTGGTACAACACACTACAGTCTTCACTAAGAGTGGTACAACACACTACAGTCTTCACTAAGAGTGGTACAACACACTACAGTCTTCACTAAGAGTGGTACAACACACTACAGTCTTCACTAAGAGTGGTACAACACACTACAGTCCTCCCATCCTTCACTAAGAGTGGTATAAACACACTACAGTCTTCACTAAGAGTGGTACAACACACTACAGTCTTCCCTTCACTAAGAGTGGTACAACACACTATATTCTTCACTAAGAGTTGTACAACACACTACAGTCTTCACTAAGAGTGGTACAACACACTACAGTCTTCACTAAGAGTGGTACAACACACTACAGTCTTCACTAAGACTGGTACAACACACTACAGTCTTCCCTTCACTAAGAGTGGTACAACACACTACAGTCTTCACTAAGAGAGGTACAACACACTACAGTCCTCACTAAGAGTGGTACAACACACTACAGTCTTCACTAAGAGTGGTACAACACACTACAGTCCTCCCATCCTACACTAAGAGTGGTATAAACACACTACAGTCTTCACTAAGAGTGGTACAACACACTACAGTCTTCCCTTCACTAAGAGTGGTACAACACACTACAGTCTTCACTAAGAGTTGTACAACACACTACAGTCTTCACTAAGAGTGGTACAACACACTACAGTCTTCACTAAGAGTGGTACAACACACTACAGTCCTCCCATCCTACACTAAGAGTGGTATAAACACACTACAGTCTTCACTAAGAGTGGTACAACACACTACAGTCTTCCCTTCACTAAGAGTGGTACAACACACTACAGTCTTCACTAAGAGTTGTACAACACACTACAGTCTTCACTAAGAGTGGTACAACACACTACAGTCCTCCCATCCTTCACTAAGAGTGGTACAACACACTACAGTCTTCACTAAGAGTGGTACAACACACTACAGTCTTCACTAAGAGTGGTACAACACACTACGGTCTTCACTAAGAGTGGTACAACACACTACAGTCTTCACTAAGAGAGGTACAACACACTACAGTCCTCACTAAGAGTGGTACAACACACTACAGTCTTCACTAAGAGTGGTACAACACACTACAGTCCTCCCATCCTTCACTAAGAGTGGTATAAACACACTACAGTCTTCACTAAGAGTGGTACAACACACTACAGTCTTCCCTTCACTAAGAGTGGTACAACACACTACAGTCTTCACTAAGAGTTGTACAACACACTACAGTCTTCACTAAGAGTGGTACAACACACTACAGTCCTCCCTTCACTAAGAGTGGTACAACACACTACAGTCTTCACTAAGAGTGGTACAACACACTACAGTCTTCACTAAGAGTGGTACAACACACTACAGTCTTCACTAAGAGTGGTACAACACACTACAGTCTTCACTAAGAGTGGTACAACACACTACAGTCTTCACTAAGAGTGGTACAACACACTACAGTCTTCACTAAGAGTGGTACAACACACTACAGTCTTCACTAAGAGTGGTACAACACACTACATTCTTCACTAAGAGTGGTACAACACACTACAGTCTTCACTAAGAGTGGTACAACACACTACAGTCTTCACTAAGAGTGGTACAATACACTACAGTCTTCACTAAGAGTGGTACAACACACTACAGTCTTCACTAAGAGTGGTACAACACACTACAGTCCTCCCATCCTTCACTAAGAGTGGTACAACACACTACAGTCTTCACTAAGACTGGTACAACACACTACAGTCTTCACTAAGAGTGGTACAACACACTACAGTCTTCACTAAGAGTGGTACAACACACTACAGTCTTCACTAAGAGTGGTACAACACACTACAGTCTTCACTAAGACTGGTACAACACACTACAGTCTTCACTAAGAGTGGTACAACACACTACAGTCTTCACTAAGAGTGGTACAACACACTACAGTCCTCCCATCCTTCACTAAGAGTGGTACAACACACTACAGTCTTCCCTTCACTAAGAGTGGTACAACACACTACAGTCTTCACTAAGAGTTGTACAACACACTACAGTCTTCACTAAGAGTGGTACAACACACTACAGTCCTCCCTTCACTAAGAGTGGTACAACACACTACAGTCTTCACTAAGAGTGGTACAACACAATACAGTCTTCACTAAGAGTGGTACAACACACTACACTATTCACTAAGAGTGGTACAACACACTACAGTCTTCACTAAGAGTGGTACAACACACTACAGTCTTCACTAAGAGTGGTACAACACACTACAGTCTTCACTAAGAGTGGTACAACACACTACAGTCTTCACTAAGAGAGGTACAACACACTACAGTCCTCACTAAGAGTGGTACAACACACTACAGTCTTCACTAAGAGTGGTACAACACACTACAGTCTTCCCTTCACTAAGAGTGGTACAACACACTACAGTCTTCACTAAGAGTTGTACAACACACTACAGTCTTCACTAAGAGTGGTACAACACACTACAGTCCTCCCTTCACTAAGAGTGGTACAACACACTACAGTCTTCACTAAGAGTGGTACAACACACTACAGTCTTCACTAAGAGTGGTACAACACACTACAGTCTTCACTAAGAGTGGTACAACACACTACAGTCTTCACTAAGAGTGGTACAACACACTACAGTCTTCACTAAGAGTGGTACAACACACTACAGTCTTCACTAAGAGTGGTACAACACACTACAGTCTTCACTAAGAGTGGTACAACAGACTACAGTCTTCACTAAGAGTGGTACAACACACTACAGTCTTCACTAAGAGTGGTACAACACACTACAGTCTTCACTAAGAGTGGTACAACACACTACAGTCTTCACTAAGAGTGGTACAACACACTACAGTCTTCACTAAGAGTGGTACAACACACTACAGTCTTCACTAAGAGTGGTACAACACACTACAGTCTTCACTAAGAGTGGTACAACACACTACAGTCCTCCCATCCTTCACTAAGAGTGGTATAAACACACTACAGTCTTCACTAAGAGTGGTACAACACACTACAGTCTTCCCTTCACTAAGAGTGGTACAACACACTACAGTCTTCACTAAGAGTTGTACAACACACTACAGTCTTCACTAAGAGTGGTACAACACACTACAGTCCTCCCTTCACTAAGAGTGGTACAACACACTACAGTCTTCACTAAGAGTGGTACAACACACTACAGTCCTCCTTCACTAAGAGTGGTACAACACACTACAGTCTTCACTAAGAGTGGTACAACACAATACAGTCTTCACTAAGAGTGGTACAACACACTACACTCTTCACTAAGAGTGGTACAACACACTACAGTCTTCACTAAGAGTGGTACAACACACTACAGTCTTCACTAAGAGTGGTACAACACACTACAGTCTTCACTAAGAGTGGTACAACACACTACAGTCTTCCCATCCTTCACTAAGAGTGATATAAACACACTACAGTCTTCACTAAGAGTGGTACAACACACTACAGTCTTCCCTTCACTAAGAGTGGTACAACACACTACAGTCTTCACTAAGAGTGGTACAACACACTACAGTCTTCACTAAGAGTGGTACAACACACTACATTCTTCACTAAGAGTGGTACAACACACTACAGTCTTCACTAAGAGTGGTACAACACACTACAGTCTTCACCAAGAGTGGTACAACACACTACAGTCCTCCCATCCTTCACTAAGAGTGGTATAAACACACTACAGTCTTCACTAAGAGTGGTACAACACACTACAGTCTTCCCTTCACTAAGAGTGGTACAACACACTATAGTCTTCACTAAGAGTTGTACAACACACTACAGTCTTCACTAAGAGTGGTACAACACACTACAGTCTTCACTAAGAGTGGTACAACACACTACAGTCTTCACTAAGACTGGTACAACACACTACAGTCTTCCCTTCACTAAGAGTGGTACAACACACTACAGTCTTCACTAAGAGAGGTACAACACACTACAGTCCTCACTAAGAGTGGTACAACACACTACAGTCTTCACTAAGAGTGGTACAACACACTACAGTCCTCCCATCCTACACTAAGAGTGGTATAAACACACTACAGTCTTCACTAAGAGTGGTACAACACACTACAGTCTTCCCTTCACTAAGAGTGGTACAACACACTACAGTCTTCACTAAGAGTTGTACAACACACTACAGTCTTCACTAAGAGTGGTACAACACACTACAGTCCTCCCTTCACTAAGAGTGGTACAACACACTACAGTCTTCACTAAGAGTGGTACAACACACTACAGTCTTCACTAAGAGTGGTACAACACACTACAGTCTTCACTAAGAGTGGTACAACACACTACAGTCTTCACTAAGAGTGGTACAACACAATACAGTCTTCACTAAGAGTGGTACAACACACTACACTCTTCACTAAGAGTGGTACAACACACTACAGTCTTCACTAAGAGTGGTACAACACACTACAGTCTTCACTAAGAGTGGTACAACACACTACAGTCTTCACTAAGAGTGGTACAACACACTACAGTCCTCCCATCCTTCACTAAGAGTGGTACAACACACTACAGTCCTCCCTTCACTAAGAGTGGTACAACACACTACAGTCTTCACTAAGAGTGGTACAACACAATACAGTCTTCACTAAGAGTGGTACAACACACTACAGTCTTCACTAAGAGTTGTACAACACACTACAGTCTTCACTAAGAGTGGTACCACACACTACAGTCCTCCCTTCACTAAGAGTGGTACAACACACTACAGTCTTCACTAAGAGTGGTACAACAGACTACAGTCTTCACTAAGAGTGGTACAACACACTACAGTCTTCACTAAGAGTGGTACAACACACTACAGTCTTCACTAAGAGTGGTACAACACACTACAGTCTTCACTAAGAGTGGTACAACACACTACAGTCTTCACTAAGAGTGGTACAACACACTACAGTCTTCACTAAGAGTGGTACAACACACTACAGTCTTCACTAAGAGTGGTACAACACACTACAGTCCTCCCATCCTTCACTAAGAGTGGTATAAACACACTACAGTCTTCACTAAGAGTGGTACAACACACTACAGTCTTCCCTTCACTAAGAGTGGTACAACACACTACAGTCTTCACTAAGAGTTGTACAACACACTACAGTCTTCACTAAGAGTGGTACAACACACTACAGTCCTCCCTTCACTAAGAGTGGTACAACACACTACAGTCTTCACTAAGAGTGGTACAACACACTACAGTCCTCCCTTCACTAAGAGTGGTACAACACACTACAGTCTTCACTAAGAGTGGTACAACACAATACAGTCTTCACTAAGAGTGGTACAACACACTACACTCTTCACTAAGAGTGGTACAACACACTACAGTCTTCACTAAGAGTGGTACAACACACTACAGTCTTCACTAAGAGTGGTACAACACACTACAGTCCTCCCATCCTACACTAAGAGTGGTATAAACACACTACAGTCTTCACTAAGAGTGGTACAACACACTACAGTCTTCCCTTCACTAAGAGTGGTACAACACACTACAGTCTTCACTAAGAGTTGTACAACACACTACAGTCTTCACTAAGAGTGGTACAACACACTACAGTCCTCCCTTCACTAAGAGTGGTACAACACACTACAGTCTTCACTAAGAGTGGTACAACACACTACAGTCTTCACTAAGAGTGGTACAACACACTACAGTCTTCACTACAACACACTACAGTCTTCACTAAGAGTGGTACAACACAATACAGTCTTCACTAAGAGTGGTACAACACACTACACTCTTCACTAAGAGTGGTACAACACACTACAGTCTTCACTAAGAGTGGTACAACACACTACAGTCTTCACTAAGAGTGGTACAACACACTACAGTCTTCACTAAGAGTGGTACAACACACTACAGTCCTCCCATCCTTCACTAAGAGTGGTACAACACACTACAGTCTCCTTCACTAAGAGTGGTACAACACACTACAGTCTTCACTAAGAGTGGTACAACACAATACAGTCTTCACTAAGAGTGGTACAACACACTACAGTCTTCACTAAGAGTTGTACAACACACTACAGTCTTCACTAAGAGTGGTACAACACACTACAGTCCTCCCTTCACTAAGAGTGGTACAACACACTACAGTCTTCACTAAGAGTGGTACAACAGACTACAGTCTTCACTAAGAGTGGTACAACACACTACAGTCTTCACTAAGAGTGGTACAACACACTACAGTCTTCACTAAGAGTGGTACAACACACTACAGTCTTCACTAAGAGTGGTACAACACACTACAGTCTTCACTAAGAGTGGTACAACACACTACAGTCTTCACTAAGAGTGGTACAACACACTACAGTCTTCACTAAGAGTGGTACAACACACTACAGTCCTCCCATCCTTCACTAAGAGTGGTATAAACACACTACAGTCTTCACTAAGAGTGGTACAACACACTACAGTCTTCCCTTCACTAAGAGTGGTACAACACACTACAGTCTTCACTAAGAGTTGTACAACACACTACAGTCTTCACTAAGAGTGGTACAACACACTACAGTCCTCCCTTCACTAAGAGTGGTACAACACACTACAGTCTTCACTAAGAGTGGTACAACACACTACAGTCCTCCCTTCACTAAGAGTGGTACAACACACTACAGTCTTCACTAAGAGTGGTACAACACAATACAGTCTTCACTAAGAGTGGTACAACACACTACACTCTTCACTAAGAGTGGTACAACACACTACAGTCTTCACTAAGAGTGGTACAACACACTACAGTCTTCACTAAGAGTGGTACAACACACTACAGTCTTCACTAAGAGTGGTACAACACACTACAGTCTTCCCATCCTTCACTAAGAGTGATATAAACACACTACAGTCTTCACTAAGAGTGGTACAACACACTACAGTCTTCCCTTCACTAAGAGTGGTACAACACACTACAGTCTTCACTAAGAGTGGTACAACACACTACAGTCTTCACTAAGAGTGGTACAACACACTACAGTCTTCACTAAGAGTGGTACAACACACTACAGTCCTCCCTTCACTAAGAGTGGTACAACACACTACAGTCTTCACTAAGAGTGGTACAACACAATACAGTCTTCACTAAGAGTGGTACAACACACTACACTCTTCACTAAGAGTGGTACAACACACTACAGTCTTCACTAAGAGTGGTACAACACACTACAGTCTTCACTAAGAGTGGTACAACACACTACAGTCCTCCCATCCTACACTAAGAGTGGTATAAACACACTACAGTCTTCACTAAGAGTGGTACAACACACTACAGTCTTCCCTTCACTAAGAGTGGTACAACACACTACAGTCTTCACTAAGAGTTGTACAACACACTACAGTCTTCACTAAGAGTGGTACAACACACTACAGTCCTCCCTTCACTAAGAGTGGTACAACACACTACAGTCTTCACTAAGAGTGGTACAACACACTACAGTCTTCACTAAGAGTGGTACAACACACTACAGTCTTCACTAAGAGTGGTACAACACACTACAGTCTTCACTAAGAGTGGTACAACACAATACAGTCTTCACTAAGAGTGGTACAACACACTACACTCTTCACTAAGAGTGGTACAACACACTACAGTCTTCACTAAGAGTGGTACAACACACTACAGTCTTCACTAAGAGTGGTACAACACACTACAGTCTTCACTAAGAGTGGTACAACACACTACAGTCCTCCCATCCTTCACTAAGAGTGGTACAACACACTACAGTCCCTTCACTAAGAGTGGTACAACACACTACAGTCTTCACTAAGAGTGGTACAACACAATACAGTCTTCACTAAGAGTGGTACAACACACTACAGTCTTCACTAAGAGTTGTACAACACACTACAGTCTTCACTAAGAGTGGTACAACACACTACAGTCCCTTCACTAAGAGTGGTACAACACACTACAGTCTTCACTAAGAGTGGTACAACAGACTACAGTCTTCACTAAGAGTGGTACAACACACTACAGTCTTCACTAAGAGTGGTACAACACACTACAGTCTTCACTAAGAGTGGTACAACACACTACAGTCTTCACTAAGAGTGGTACAACACACTACAGTCTTCACTAAGAGTGGTACAACACACTACAGTCTTCACTAAGAGTGGTACAACACACTACAGTCTTCACTAAGAGTGGTACAACACACTACAGTCCTCCCATCCTTCACTAAGAGTGGTATAAACACACTACAGTCTTCACTAAGAGTGGAACAACACACTACAGTCTTCCCTTCACTAAGAGTGGTACAACACACTACAGTCTTCACTAAGAGTTGTACAACACACTACAGTCTTCACTAAGAGTGGTACAACACACTACAGTCCTCCCTTCACTAAGAGTGGTACAACACACTACAGTCTTCACTAAGAGTGGTACAACACACTACAGTCCTCCCTTCACTAAGAGTGGTACAACACACTACAGTCTTCACTAAGAGTGGTACAACACAATACAGTCTTCACTAAGAGTGGTACAACACACTACACTCTTCACTAAGAGTGGTACAACACACTACAGTCTTCACTAAGAGTGGTACAACACACTACAGTCTTCACTAAGAGTGGTACAACACACTACAGTCTTCACTAAGAGTGGTACAACACACTACAGTCTTCCCATCCTTCACTAAGAGTGATATAAACACACTACAGTCTTCACTAAGAGTGGTACAACACACTACAGTCTTCCCTTCACTAAGAGTGGTACAACACACTACAGTCTTCACTAAGAGTGGTACAACACACTACAGTCTTCACTAAGAGTGGTACAACACACTACAGTCTTCACTAAGAGTGGTACAACACACTACAGTCTTCACTAAGAGTGGTACAACACACTACAGTCTTCACTAAGAGTGGTACAACACACTACAGTCCTCCCATCCTTCACTAAGAGTGGTATAAACACACTACAGTCTTCACTAAGAGTGGTACAACACACTACAGTCTTCCCTTCACTAAGAGTGGTACAACACACTATAGTCTTCACTAAGAGTTGTACAACACACTACAGTCTTCACTAAGAGTGGTACAACACACTACAGTCTTCACTAAGAGTGGTACAACACACTACAGTCTTCACTAAGACTGGTACAACACACTACAGTCTTCCCTTCACTAAGAGTGGTACAACACACTACAGTCTTCACTAAGAGAGGTACAACACACTACAGTCCTCACTAAGAGTGGTACAACACACTACAGTCTTCACTAAGAGTGGTACAACACACTACAGTCCTCCCATCCTACACTAAGAGTGGTATAAACACACTACAGTCTTCACTAAGAGTGGTACAACACACTACAGTCTTCCCTTCACTAAGAGTGGTACAACACACTACAGTCTTCACTAAGAGTTGTACAACACACTACAGTCTTCACTAAGAGTGGTACAACACACTACAGTCCTCCCTTCACTAAGAGTGGTACAACACACTACAGTCTTCACTAAGAGTGGTACAACACACTACAGTCTTCACTAAGAGTGGTACAACACACTACAGTCTTCACTAAGAGTGGTACAACACACTACAGTCTTCACTAAGAGTGGTACAACACAATACAGTCTTCACTAAGAGTGGTACAACACACTACACTCTTCACTAAGAGTGGTACAACACACTACAGTCTTCACTAAGAGTGGTACAACACACTACAGTCTTCACTAAGAGTGGTACAACACACTACAGTCTTCACTAAGAGTGGTACAACACACTACAGTCCTCCCATCCTTCACTAAGAGTGGTACAACACACTACAGTCCTCCCTTCACTAAGAGTGGTACAACACACTACAGTCTTCACTAAGAGTGGTACAACACAATACAGTCTTCACTAAGAGTGGTACAACACACTACACTCTTCACTAAGAGTGGTACAACACACTACAGTCTTCACTAAGACTGGTACAACACACTACAGTCTTCACTAAGAGTGGTACAACACACTACAGTCTTCACTAAGAGTGGTACAACACACTACAGTCTTCACTAAGAGTGGTACAACACACTACAGTCTTCACTAAGACTGGTACAACACACTACAGTCTTCACTAAGACTGGTACAACACACTACAGTCTTCACTAAGAGTGGTACAACACACTACAGTCTTCACTAAGAGTGGTACAACACACTACAGTCCTCCCATCCTTCACTAAGAGTGGTACAACACACTACAGTCTTCACTAAGAGTGGTACAACACACTACAGTCTTCACTAAGAGTGGTACAACACACTACGGTCTTCACTAAGAGTGGTACAACACACTACAGTCTTCACTAAGAGAGGTACAACACACTACAGTCCTCACTAAGAGTGGTACAACACACTACAGTCTTCACTAAGAGTGGTACAACACACTACAGTCCTCCCTTCACTAAGAGTGGTACAACACACTACAGTCTTCCCTTCACTAAGAGTTGTACAACACACTACAGTCTTCACTAAGAGTGGTACAACACACTACAGTCCTCCCTTCACTAAGAGTGGTACAACACACTACAGTCTTCACTAAGAGTGGTACAACACACTACAGTCTTCACTAAGAGTGGTACAACACACTACAGTCTTCACTAAGAGTTGTACAACACACTACAGTCTTCACTAAGAGTGGTACAACACACTACAGTCCTCCCTTCACTAAGAGTGGTACAACACACTACAGTCTTCACTAAGAGTGGTACAACACACTACAGTCTTCACTAAGAGTGGTACAACACACTACAGTCTTCACTAAGAGTGGTACAACACACTACAGTCTTCACTAAGAGTGGTACAACACACTACAGTCTTCACTAAGAGTGGTACAACACACTACAGTCTTCACTAAGAGTGGTACAACACACTACAGTCCTCCCATCCTTCACTAAGAGTGGTATAAACACACTACAGTCTTCACTAAGAGTGGTACAACACACTACAGTCTTCCCTTCACTAAGAGTGGTACAACACACTATAGTCTTCACTAAGAGTTGTACAACACACTACAGTCTTCACTAAGAGTGGTACAACACACTACAGTCCTCCCTTCACTAAGAGTGGTACAACACACTACAGTCTTCACTAAGAGTGGTACAACACACTACAGTCCTCCCTTCACTAAGAGTGGTACAACACACTACAGTCTTCACTAAGAGTGGTACAACACAATACAGTCTTCACTAAGAGTGGTACAACACACTACACTCTTCACTAAGAGTGGTACAACACACTACAGTCTTCACTAAGAGTGGTACAACACACTACAGTCTTCACTAAGAGTGGTACAACACACTACAGTCTTCACTAAGAGTGGTACAACACACTACAGTCCTCCCATCCTTCACTAAGAGTGGTACAACACACTACAGTCCTCCCTTCACTAAGAGTGGTACAACACACTACAGTCTTCACTAAGAGTGGTACAACACAATACACTCTTCACTAAGAGTGGTACAACACACTACAGTCTTCACTAAGAGTGGTACAACACACTACAGTCTTCACTAAGAGTGGTACAACACACTACAGTCTTCACTAAGACTGGTACAACACACTACAGTCTTCCCTTCACTAAGAGTGGTACAACACACTACAGTCTTCACTAAGAGAGGTACAACACACTACAGTCCTCACTAAGAGTGGTACAACACACTACAGTCTTCACTAAGAGTGGTACAACACACTACAGTCCTCCCATCCTACACTAAGAGTGGTATAAACACACTACAGTCTTGACTAAGAGTGGTACAACACACTACAGTCTTCCCTTCACTAAGAGTGGTACAACACACTACAGTCTTCACTAAGAGTTGTACAACACACTACAGTCTTCACTAAGAGTGGTACAACACACTACAGTCCTCCCTTCACTAAGAGTGGTACAACACACTACAGTCTTCACTAAGAGTGGTACAACACACTACAGTCTTCACTAAGAGTGGTACAACACACTACAGTCTTCACTAAGAGTGGTACAACACACTACAGTCTTCACTAAGAGTGGTACAACACACTACAGTCTTCACTAAGAGTGGTACAACACACTACAGTCTTCACTAAGAGTGGTACAACAGACTACAGTCTTCACTAAGAGTGGTACAACACACTACAGTCTTCACTAAGAGTGGTACAACACTACAGTCTTCACTAAGAGTGGTACAACACACTACAGTCTTCACTAAGAGTGGTACAACACACTACAGTCTTCACTAAGAGTGGTACAACACACTACAGTCCTCCCATCCTTCACTAAGAGTGGTATAAACACACTACAGTCTTCACTAAGAGTGGTACAACACACTACAGTCTTCCCTTCACTAAGAGTGGTACAACACACTATAGTCTTCACTAAGAGTTGTACAACACACTACAGTCTTCACTAAGAGTGGTACAACACACTACAGTCCTCCCTTCACTAAGAGTGGTACAACACACTACAGTCTTCACTAAGAGTGGTACAACACACTACAGTCCTCCCTTCACTAAGAGTGGTACAACACACTACAGTCTTCACTAAGAGTGGTACAACACAATACAGTCTTCACTAAGAGTGGTACAACACACTACACTCTTCACTAAGAGTGGTACAACACACTACAGTCTTCACTAAGAGTGGTACAACACACTACAGTCTTCACTAAGAGTGGTACAACACACTACAGTCTTCACTAAGAGTGGTACAACACACTACAGTCCTCCCATCCTTCACTAAGAGTGGTACAACACACTACAGTCCTCCCTTCACTAAGAGTGGTACAACACACTACAGTCTTCACTAAGAGTGGTACAACACAATACACTCTTCACTAAGAGTGGTACAACACACTACAGTCTTCACTAAGAGTGGTACAACACACTACAGTCTTCACTAAGAGTGGTACAACACACTACAGTCTTCACTAAGACTGGTACAACACACTACAGTCTTCCCTTCACTAAGAGTGGTACAACACACTACAGTCTTCACTAAGAGAGGTACAACACACTACAGTCCTCACTAAGAGTGGTACAACACACTACAGTCTTCACTAAGAGTGGTACAACACACTACAGTCCTCCCATCCTACACTAAGAGTGGTATAAACACACTACAGTCTTCACTAAGAGTGGTACAACACACTACAGTCTTCCCTTCACTAAGAGTGGTACAACACACTACAGTCTTCACTAAGAGTTGTACAACACACTACAGTCTTCACTAAGAGTGGTACAACACACTACAGTCTTCACTAAGAGTGGTACAACACACTACAGTCTTCACTAAGAGTGGTACAACACACTACAGTCTTCACTAAGAGTGGTACAACACACTACAGTCTTCACTAAGAGTGGTACAACACACTACAGTCTTCACTAAGAGTGGTACAACACACTACAGTCTTCACTAAGAGTGGTACAACACACTACAGTCTTCACTAAGAGTGGTACAACAGACTACAGTCTTCACTAAGAGTGGTACAACACACTACAGTCTTCACTAAGAGTGGTACAACACACTACAGTCTTCACTAAGAGTGGTACAACACACTACAGTCTTCACTAAGAGTGGTACAACACACTACAGTCTTCACTAAGAGTGGTACAACACACTACAGTCTTCACTAAGAGTGGTACAACACACTACAGTCTTCACTAAGAGTGGTACAACACACTACAGTCTTCACTAAGAGTGGTACAACACACTACAGTCCTCCCATCCTTCACTAAGAGTGGTATAAACACACTACAGTCTTCACTAAGAGTGGTACAACACACTACAGTCTTCCCTTCACTAAGAGTGGTACAACACACTACAGTCTTCACTAAGAGTTGTACAACACACTACAGTCTTCACTAAGAGTGGTACAACACACTACAGTCCTCCCTTCACTAAGAGTGGTACAACACACTACAGTCTTCACTAAGAGTGGTACAACACACTACAGTCCTCCCTTCACTAAGAGTGGTACAACACACTACAGTCTTCACTAAGAGTGGTACAACACAATACAGTCTTCACTAAGAGTGGTACAACAAACTACACTCTTCACTAAGAGTGGTACAACACACTACAGTCTTCACTAAGAGTGGTACAACACACTACACTCTTCACTAAGAGTGGTACAACACACTACAGTCTTCACTAAGAGTGGTACAACACACTACAGTCCTCCCATCCTTCACTAAGAGTGATATAAACACACTACAGTCTTCACTAAGAGTGGTACAACACACTACAGTCTTCCCTTCACTAAGAGTGGTACAACACACTACAGTCTTCACTAAGAGTGGTACAACACACTACAGTCTTCACTAAGAGTGGTACAACACACTACAGTCTTCACTAAGAGTGGTACAACACACTACAGTCTTCACTAAGAGTGGTACAACACACTACAGTCTTCACTAAGAGTGGTACAACACACTACAGTCTTCACTAAGAGTGGTACAACACACTACAGTCCTCCCATCCTTCACTAAGAGTGGTATAAACACACTACAGTCTTCACTAAGAGTGGTACAACACACTACAGTCTTCCCTTCACTAAGAGTGGTACAACACACTATAGTCTTCACTAAGAGTTGTACAACACACTACAGTCTTCACTAAGAGTGGTACAACACACTACAGTCCTCCCTTCACTAAGAGTGGTACAACACACTACAGTCTTCACTAAGAGTGGTACAACACAATACAGTCTTCACTAAGAGTGGTACAACACACTACACTCTTCACTAAGAGTGGTACAACACACTACAGTCTTCACTAAGAGTGGTACAACACACTACAGTCTTCACTAAGAGTGGTACAACACACTACAGTCTTCACTAAGAGTGGTACAACACACTACAGTCCTCCCATCCTTCACTAAGAGTGGTACAACACACTACAGTCCTCCCTTCACTAAGAGTGGTACAACACACTACAGTCTTCACTAAGAGTGGTACAACACAATACAGTCTTCACTAAGAGTGGTACAACACACTACACTCTTCACTAAGAGTGGTACAACACACTACAGTCTTCACTAAGACTGGTACAACACACTACAGTCTTCACTAAGAGTGGTACAACACACTACAGTCTTCACTAAGAGTGGTACAACACACTACAGTCTTCACTAAGAGTGGTACAACACACTACAGTCTTCACTAAGACTGGTACAACACACTACAGTCTTCACTAAGACTGGTACAACACACTACAGTCTTCACTAAGAGTGGTACAACACACTACAGTCTTCACTAAGAGTGGTACAACACACTACAGTCCTCCCATCCTTCACTAAGACTGGTACAACACACTACAGTCTTCACTAAGAGTGGTACAACACACTACAGTCTTCACTAAGAGTGGTACAACACACTACAGTCCTCCCATCCTTCACTAAGAGTGGTACAACACACTACAGTCTTCACTAAGAGTGGTACAACACACTACAGTCTTCACTAAGAGTGGTACAACACACTACGGTCTTCACTAAGAGTGGTACAACACACTACAGTCTTCACTAAGAGTGGTACAACACACTACAGTCTTCACTAAGAGTGGTACAACACACTACAGTCTTCACTAAGAGTGGTACAACACACTACAGTCTTCACTAAGAGTTGTACAACACACTACAGTCTTCACTAAGAGTGGTACAACACACTACAGTCCTCCCTTCACTAAGAGTGGTACAACACACTACAGTCTTCACTAAGAGTGGTACAACACACTACAGTCTTCACTAAGAGTGGTACAACACACTACAGTCTTCACTAAGAGTGGTACAACACACTACAGTCTTCACTAAGAGTGGTACAACACACTACAGTCTTCACTAAGAGTGGTACAACACACTACAGTCTTCACTAAGAGTGGTACAACACACTACAGTCTTCACTAAGAGTGGTACAACACACTACAGTCTTCACTAAGAGTGGTACAACACACTACAGTCTTCACTAAGAGTGGTACAACACACTACAGTCTTCACTAAGAGTGGTACAACACACTACAGTCCTCCCATCCTTCACTAAGAGTGGTATAAACACACTACAGTCTTCACTAAGAGTGGTACAACACACTACAGTCTTCCCTTCACTAAGAGTGGTACAACACACTACAGTCTTCACTAAGAGTTGTACAACACACTACAGTCTTCACTAAGAGTGGTACAACACACTACAGTCCTCCCTTCACTAAGAGTGGTACAACACACTACAGTCTTCACTAAGAGTGGTACAACACACTACAGTCCTCCCTTCACTAAGAGTGGTACAACACACTACAGTCTTCACTAAGAGTGGTACAACACAATACAGTCTTCACTAAGAGTGGTAGAACACACTACACTCTTCACTAAGAGTGGTACAACACACTACAGTCTTCACTAAGAGTGGTACAACACACTACAGTCCTCCCTTCACTAAGAGTGGTACAACACACTACAGTCTTCACTAAGAGTGGTACAACACACTACAGTCTTCACTAAGAGTGGTACAACACACTACAGTCCTCCCATCCTTCACTAAGAGTGGTACAACACACTACAGTCTTCCCTTCACTAAGAGTGGTACAACACACTACAGTCTTCACTAAGAGTTGTACAACACACTACAGTCTTCACTAAGAGTGGTACCACACACTACAGTCCTCCCTTCACTAAGAGTGGTACAACACACTACAGTCTTCACTAAGAGTGGTACAACACACTACAGTCCTCCCTTCACTAAGAGTGGTACAAGACACTACAGTCTTCACTAAGAGTGGTACAACACAATACAGTCTTCACTAAGAGTGGTACAACACACTACACTCTTCACTAAGAGTGGTACAACACACTACAGTCTTCACTAAGAGTGGTACAACACACTACAGTCTTCACTAAGAGTGGTACAACACACTACAGTCTTCACTAAGAGTGGTACAACACACTACAGTCTTCACTAAGAGTGGTACAACACACTACAGTCTTCACTAAGAGTGGTACAACACACTACAGTCTTCACTAAGAGTGGTACAACACACTACAGTCTTCACTAAGAGTGGTACAACACACTACAGTCTTCACTAAGAGTGGTACAACACACTACAGTCTTCACTAAGAGTGGTACAACACACTACAGTCTTCACTAAGACTGGTACAACACACTACAGTCTTCACTAAGAGTGGTACAACACACTATAGTCTTCACTAAGAGTGGTACAACACACTACAGTCTTCACTAAGAGTGGTACAACACACTACAGTCTTCACTAAGAGTGGTACAACACACTACAGTCTTCACTAAGAGTGGTACAACACACTACAGTCTTCACTAAGAGTGGTACGACACACTACAGTCTTCACTAAGAGTGGTACAACACACTACAGTCTTCACTAAGAGTGGTACAACACACTACAGTCTTCACTAAGAGTGGTACAACACACTACAGCCTTCACTAAGAGTGGTACAACACACTACAGTCTTCACTAAGAGTGGTACAACACACTACAGTCCTCCCTTCACTAAGAGTGGTACAACACACTACAGTCTTCACTAAGAGTGGTACAACACAATACAGTCTTCACTAAGAGTGGTACAACACACTACACTCTTCACTAAGAGTGGTACAACACACTACAGTCTTCACTAAGAGTGGTACAACACACTACAGTCCTCCCTTCACTAAGAGTGGTACAACACACTACAGTCTTCACTAAGAGTGGTACAACACACTACAGTCTTCACTAAGAGTGGTACAACACACTACAGTCCTCCCATCCTTCACTAAGAGTGGTATAAACACACTACAGTCTTCACTAAGAGTTGTACAACACACTACAGTCTTCACTAAGAGTGGTACAACACACTACAGTCCTCCCTTCACTAAGAGTGGTACAACACACTACAGTCTTCACTAAGAGTGGTACAACACACTACAGTCCTCCCTTCACTAAGAGTGGTACAAGACACTACAGTCTTCACTAAGAGTGGTACAACACACTACAGTCTTCACTAAGAGAGGTACAACACACTACAGTCCTCCCATCACTAAGAGTGGTACAACACACTACAGTCTTCACTAAGAGTGGTACAACACACTACAGTCCTCCCTTCACTATGAGTGGTACAACACACTACAGTCTTCACTAAGAGTGGTACAACACACTACAGTCTTCACTAAGAGTGGTACAACACACTACAGTCTTCACTAAGAGTGGTACAACACACTACAGTCTTCACTAAGAGTGGTACAACACACTACAGTCTTCACTAAGACTGGTACAACACACTACAGTCTTCACTAAGAGTGGTACAACACACTATAGTCTTCACTAAGAGTGGTACAACACACTACAGTCTTCACTAAGAGTGGTACAACACACTACAGTCTTCACTAAGAGTGGTACAACACACTACAGTCTTCACTAAGAGTGGTACAACACACTACAGTCTTCACTAAGAGTGGTACAACACACTACAGTCTTCACTAAGAGAGGTACAATACACTACAGTCTTCACTAAGAGTGGTACAACACACTACAGTCCTCACTAAGAGTGGTACAACACACTACAGTCTTCACTAAGAGTGGTACAACACACTACAGTCTTCACTAAGAGTGGTACAACACACTACGGTCTTCACTAAGAGTGGTACAACACACTACAGTCTTCACTAATAGAGGTACAACACACTACAGTCCTCACTAAGAGTGGTACAACACACTACAGTCTTCACTAAGAGTGGTACAACACACTACAGTCCTCCCATCCTTCACTAAGAGTGGTATAAACACACTACAGTCTTCACTAAGAGTGGTACAACACACTACAGTCTTCACTAAGAGAGGTACAACACACTACAGTCCTCCCATCACTAAGAGTGGTACAACACACTACAGTCTTCACTAAGAGTGGTACAACACACTACAGTCTTCACTAAGAGTGGTACAACACACTACAGTCTTCACTAAGAGTGGTACAACACACTACAGTCTTCCCTTCACTAAGAGTGGTACAACACACTACAGTCTTCACTAAGAGAGGTACAACACACTACAGTCCTCCCATTACTAAGAGTGGTACAACACACTACAGTCTTCACTAAGAGTGGTACAACACACTACAGTCCTCCCTTCACTATGAGTGGTACAACACACTACAGTCTTCACTAAGAGTGGTACAACACACTACAGTCTTCACTAAGAGTGGTACAACACACTACAGTCTTCACTAAGAGTGGTACAACACACTACAGTCTTCACTAAGAGTGGTACAACACACTACAGTCTTCACTAAGAGTGGTACAACACACTACAGTCTTCACTAAGAGTGGTACAACACACTACAGTCTTCACTAAGAGTGGTACAACACACTACAGTCTTCACTAAGACTGGTACAACACACTACAGTCTTCACTAAGAGTGGTACAACACACTATAGTCTTCACTAAGAGTGGTACAACACACTACAGTCTTCACTAAGAGTGGTACAACACACTACAGTCTTCACTAAGAGTGGTACAACACACTACAGTCTTCACTAAGAGTGGTACAACACACTACAGTCTTCACTAAGAGTGGTACAACACACTACAGTCTTCACTAAGAGAGGTACAATACACTACAGTCTTCACTAAGAGTGGTACAACACACTACAGTCCTCACTAAGAGTGGTACAACACACTACAGTCTTCACTAAGAGTGGTACAACACACTACAGTCTTCACTAAGAGTGGTACAACACACTACGGTCTTCACTAAGAGTGGTACAACACACTACAGTCTTCACTAATAGAGGTACAACACACTACAGTCCTCACTAAGAGTGGTACAACACACTACAGTCTTCACTAAGAGTGGTACAACACACTACAGTCCTCCCATCCTTCACTAAGAGTGGTATAAACACACTACAGTCTTCACTAAGAGTGGTACAACACACTACAGTCTTCACTAAGAGAGGTAAAACACACTACAGTCCTCCCATCACTAAGAGTGGTACAACACACTACAGTCTTCACTAAGAGTGGTACAACACACTACAGTCTTCACTAAGAGTGGTACAACACACTACAGTCTTCACTAAGAGTGGTACAACACACTACAGTCTTCCCTTCACTAAGAGTGGTACAACACACTACAGTCTTCACTAAGAGAGGTACAACACACTACAGTCCTCCCATCACTAAGAGTGGTACAACACACTACAGTCTTCACTAAGAGTGGTACAACACACTACAGTCCTCCCTTCACTATGAGTGGTACAACACACTACAGTCTTCACTAAGAGTTGTACAACACACTACAGTCTTCACTAAGAGTGGTACAACACACTACAGTCTTCACTAAGAGTGGTACAACACACTACAGTCTTCCCTTCACTAAGAGTGGTACAACACACTACAGTCTTCCCTTCACTAAGAGTGGTACAACACACTACAGTCTTCACTAAGAGAGGTACAACACACTACAGTCTTCCCATCACTAAGAGTGGTACAACACACTACAGTCTTCACTAAGAGTGGTACAACACACTACAGTCCTCCCTTCACTAAGAGTGGTACAACACACTACAGTCTTCACTAAGAGTTGTACAACACACTACAGTCTTCACTAAGAGAGGTACAACACACTACAGTCTTCACTAAGAGTGGTACAACACACTACAGTCTTCACTAAGAGTGGTACAACACACTACAGTCTTCACTAAGAGAGGTACAACACACTACAGTCTTCACTAAGAGTGGTACAACACACTACAGTCTTCACTAAGAGTGGTACAACACACTACAGTCTTCACTAAGAGTGGTACAACACACTACAGTCTTCACTAAGAGAGGTACAACACACTACAGTCTTCCCATCACTAAGAGTGGTACAACACACTACAGTCTTCACTAAGAGTGGTACAACACACTACAGTCCTCCCTTCACTAAGAGTGGTACAACACACTACAGTCTTCACTAAGAGTTGTACAACACACTACAGTCTTCACTAAGAGTGGTACAACACACTACAGTCTTCACTAAGAGTGGTACAACACACTACAGTCTTCACTAAGAGTGGTACAACACACTACAGTCTTCACTAAGAGTGGTACAACACACTACAGTCTTCACTAAGAGTGGTACAACACACTACAGTCTTCACTAAGAGAGGTACAACACACTACAGTCCTCCCATCCTTCACTAAGAGTGGTATAAACACACTACAGTCTTCACTAAGAGTGGTACAACACACTACAGTCTTCACTAAGAGTTGTACAACACACTAAAGTCTTCACTAAGAGTGGTACAACACACTACAGTCCTCCCTTCACTAAGAGTGGTACAACACACTACAGTCCTCCCTTCACTAAGAGTGGTACAACACACTACAATCCTCCCTTCACTAAGAGTGGTACAACACACTACAGTCCTCCCTTCACTAAGAGTGGTACAACACACTACAGTCTTCACTAAGAGTGGTACAACACACTACAGTCCTCCCTTCACTAAGAGTGGTACAACACACTACAGTCTTCACTAAGAGTGGTACAACACAATACAGTCTTCACTAAGAGTGGTACAACACACTACAGTCTTCACTAAGAGTGGTACAACACACTACAGTCTTCACTAAGAGTGGTACAACACACTACAGTCTTCACTAAGAGTGGTACAACACACTACAGTCTTCACTAAGAGTGGTACAATACACTACAGTCTTCACTAAGAGTGGTACAACACACTACAGTCTTCACTAAGAGTGGTACAACACACTACAGTCTTCACTAAGACTGGTACAATACACTACAGTCTTCACTAAGAGTGGTACAACACACTACAGTCTTCACTAAGAGTGGTACAACACACTACAGTCTTCACTAAGAGTGGTACAACACACTACAGTCTTCACTAAGAGTGGTACAACACACTACAGTCTTCACTAAGAGAGGTACAACACACTACAGTCCTCACTAAGAGTGGTACAACACACTACAGTCTTCACTAAGAGTGGTACAACACACTACAGTCCTCCCATCCTCCACTAAGAGTGGTATAAACACACTACAGTCTTCACTAAGAGTGGTACAACACACTACATTCTTCACTAAGAGAGGTACAACACACTACAGTCCTCCCATCACTAAGAGTGGTACAACACACTACAGTCTTCACTAAGAGTGGTACAACACACTGCAGTCCTCCCTTCACTAAGAGTGGTACAACACACTACAGTCTTCACTAAGAGTTGTACAACACACTACAGTCTTCACTAAGAGTGGTACAACACACTACAGTCTTCACTAAGAGTGGTACAACACACTACAGTCTTCCCTTCACTAAGAGTGGTACAACACACTACAGTCTTCCCTTCACTAAGAGTGGTACAACACACTACAGTCTTCACTAAGAGAGGTACAACACACTACAGTCTTCCCATCACTAAGAGTGGTACAACACACTACAGTCTTCACTAAGAGTGGTACAACACACTACAGTCCTCCCTTCACTAAGAGTGGTACAACACACTACAGTCTTCACTAAGAGTTGTACAACACCCTACAGTCTTCACTAAGAGAGGTACAACACACTACAGTCTTCACTAAGAGTGGTACAACACACTACAGTCTTCACTAAGAGTGGTACAACACACTACAGTCTTCACTAAGAGTGGTACAACACACTACAGTCTTCACTAAGAGTGGTACAACACACTACAGTCTTCACTAAGAGAGGTACAACACACTACAGTCCTCCCATCCTTCACTAAGAGTGGTATAAACACACTACAGTCTTCACTAAGAGTGGTACAACACACTACAGTCTTCACTAAGAGTTGTACAACACACTAAAGTCTTCACTAAGAGTGGTACAACACACTACAGTCCTCCCTTCACTAAGAGTGGTACAACACACTACAGTCCTCCCTTCACTAAGAGTGGTACAACACACTACAGTCTTCACTAAGAGTGGTACAACACACTACAGTCCTCCCTTCACTAAGAGTGGTACAACACACTACAGTCTTCACTAAGAGTGGTACAACACAATACAGTCTTCACTAAGAGTGGTACAACACACTACAGTCTTCACTAAGAGTGGTACAACACACTACAGTCTTCACTAAGAGTGGTACAACACACTACAGTCTTCACTAAGAGTGGTACAACACACTACAGTCTTCACTAAGAGTGGTACAACACACTACAGTCTTCACTAAGAGTGGTACAACACACTACAGTCTTCACTAAGAGTGGTACAACACACTACAGTCTTCACTAAGAGTGGTACAACACACTACAGTCTTCACTAAGAGAGGTACAACACACTACAGTCCTCACTAAGAGTGGTACAACACACTACAGTCTTCACTAAGAGTGGTACAACACACTACAGTCCTCCCATCCTCCACTAAGAGTGGTATAAACACACTACAGTCCTCACTAAGAGTGGTACAACACACTACAGTCTTCACTAAGAGAGGTACAACACACTACAGTCCTCCCATCACTAAGAGTGGTACAACACACTACAGTCTTCACTAAGAGTGGTACAACACACTACAGTCCTCCCTTCACTAAGAGTGGTACAACACACTACAATCCTCCCTTCACTAAGAGTGGTACAACACACTACAGTCTTCACTAAGAGTGGTACAACACACTACAGTCTTCACTAAGAGTGGTACAACACACTACAGTCTTCACTAAGAGTGGTACAACACACTACAGTCTTCACTAAGAGTGGTACAACACACTACAGTCTTCACTAAGAGTGGTACAATACACTACAGTCTTCACTAAGAGTGGTACAACACACTACAGTCTTCACTAAGAGTGGTACAACACACTACAGTCTTCACTAAGACTGGTACAATACACTACAGTCTTCACTAAGAGTGGTACAACACACTACAGTCTTCACTAAGAGTGGTACAACACACTACAGTCTTCACTAAGAGTGGTACAACACACTACAGTCCTCCCATCCTCCACTAAGAGTGGTATAAACACACTACAGTCTTCACTAAGAGTGGTACAACACACTACATTCTTCACTAAGAGAGGTACAACACACTACAGTCCTCCCATCACTAAGAGTGGTACAACACACTACAGTCTTCACTAAGAGTGGTACAACACACTACAGTCCTCCCTTCACTAAGAGTGGTACAACACACTACAGTCTTCACTAAGAGTTGTACAACACACTACAGTCTTCACTAAGAGTGGTACAACACACTACAGTCTTCACTAAGAGTGGTACAACACACTACAGTCTTCCCTTCACTAAGAGTGGTACAACACACTACAGTCTTCCCTTCACTAAGAGTGGTACAACACACTACAGTCTTCACTAAGAGAGGTACAACACACTACAGTCCTCACTAAGAGTGGTACAACACACTACAGTCTTCACTAAGAGTGGTACAACACACTACAGTCCTCCCATCCTCCACTAAGAGTGGTATAAACACACTACAGTCTTCACTAAGAGTGGTACAACACACTACAGTCTTCACTAAGAGAGGTACAACACACTACAGTCCTCCCATCACTAAGAGTGGTACAACACACTACAGTCTTCACTAAGAGTGGTACAACACACTACAGTCCTCCCTTCACTAAGAGTGGTACAACACACTACAATCCTCCCTTCACTAAGAGTGGTACAACACACTACAGTCTTCACTAAGAGTGGTACAACACACTACAGTCTTCACTAAGAGTGGTACAACACACTACAGTCTTCACTAAGAGTGGTACAACACACTACAGTCTTCACTAAGAGTGGTACAACACACTACAGTCTTCACTAAGAGTGGTACAATACACTACAGTCTTCACTAAGAGTGGTACAACACACTACAGTCTTCACTAAGAGTGGTACAACACACTACAGTCTTCACTAAGACTGGTACAATACACTACAGTCTTCACTAAGAGTGGTACAACACACTACAGTCTTCACTAAGAGTGGTACAACACACTACAGTCTTCACTAAGAGTGGTACAACACACTACAGTCTTCACTAAGAGTGGTACAACACACTACAGTCTTCACTAAGAGAGGTACAACACACTACAGTCCTCACTAAGAGTGGTACAACACACTACAGTCTTCACTAAGAGTGGTACAACACACTACAGTCCTCCCATCCTCCACTAAGAGTGGTATAAACACACTACAGTCTTCACTAAGAGTGGTACAACACACTACATTCTTCACTAAGAGAGGTACAACACACTACAGTCCTCCCATCACTAAGAGTGGTACAACACACTACAGTCTTCACTAAGAGTGGTACAACACACTACAGTCCTCCCTTCACTAAGAGTGGTACAACACACTACAGTCTTCACTAAGAGTTGTACAACACACTACAGTCTTCACTAAGAGTGGTACAACACACTACAGTCTTCACTAAGAGTGGTACAACACACTACAGTCTTCCCTTCACTAAGAGTGGTACAACACACTACAGTCTTCCCTTCACTAAGAGTGGTACAACACACTACAGTCTTCACTAAGAGAGGTACAACACACTACAGTCTTCCCATCACTAAGAGTGGTACAACACACTACAGTCTTCACTAAGAGTGGTACAACACACTACAGTCCTCCCTTCACTAAGAGTGGTACAACACACTACAGTCTTCACTAAGAGTTGTACAACACCCTACAGTCTTCACTAAGAGAGGTACAACACACTACAGTCTTCACTAAGAGTGGTACAACACACTACAGTCTTCACTAAGAGTGGTACAACACACTACAGTCTTCACTAAGAGTGGTACAACACACTACAGTCTTCACTAAGAGTGGTACAACACACTACAGTCTTCACTAAGAGAGGTACAACACACTACAGTCCTCCCATCCTTCACTAAGAGTGGTATAAACACACTACAGTCTTCACTAAGAGTGGTACAACACACTACAGTCTTCACTAAGAGTTGTACAACACACTAAAGTCTTCACTAAGAGTGGTACAACACACTACAGTCCTCCCTTCACTAAGAGTGGTACAACACACTACAGTCCTCCCTTCACTAAGAGTGGTACAACACACTACAATCCTCCCTTCACTAAGAGTGGTACAACACACTACAGTCCTCCCTTCACTAAGAGTGGTACAACACACTACAGTCTTCACTAAGAGTGGTACAACACACTACAGTCCTCCCTTCACTAAGAGTGGTACAACACACTACAGTCTTCACTAAGATGGTACAACACAATACAGTCTTCACTAAGAGTGGTACAACACACTACAGTCTTCACTAAGAGTGGTACAACACACTACAGTCTTCACTAAGAGTGGTACAACACACTACAGTCTTCACTAAGAGTGGTACAACACACTACAGTCTTCACTAAGAGTGGTACAACACACTACAGTCTTCACTAAGAGTGGTACAACACACTACAGTCTTCACTAAGAGTGGTACAACACACTACAGTCTTCACTAAGATAGGTACAACACACTACAGTCCTCACTAAGAGTGGTACAACACACTACAGTCTTCACTAAGAGTGGTACAACACACTACAGTCCTCCCATCCTCCACTAAGAGTGGTATAAACACACTACAGTCTTCACTAAGAGTGGTACAACACACTACAGTCTTCACTAAGAGAGGTACAACACACTACAGTCCTCCCATCACTAAGAGTGGTTGGTACAACACACTACAGTCTTCACTAAGAGTGGTACAACACACTACAGTCCTCCCTTCACTAAGAGTGGTACAACACACTACAATCCTCCCTTCACTAAGAGTGGTACAACACACTACAGTCTTCACTAAGAGTGGTACAACACACTACAGTCTTCACTAAGAGTGGTACAACACACTACAGTCTTCACTAAGAGTGGTACAACACACTACAGTCTTCCCTTCACTAAGAGTGGTACAACACACTACAGTCTTCCCTTCACTAAGAGTGGTACAACACACTACAGTCTTCACTAAGAGTGGTACAACACACTACAGTCTTCCCTTCACTAAGAGTGGTACAACACACTACAGTCTTCACTAAGAGTGGTACAACACACTACAGTCTTCCCTTCACTAAGAGTGGTACAACACACTACAGTCTTCACTAAGAGTGGTACAACACACTACAGTCTTCACTAAGAGTGGTACAACACACTACAGTCTTCACTAAGAGTGGTACAACACACTACAGTCTTCACTAAGAGTGGTACAACACACTACAGTCTTCACTAAGA
>NW_027040148.1:0-80000 GCF_034236695.1 Oncorhynchus nerka
TGATGGAGTGCTGGGATCTGATGGAGTGCTGGGATGGAGTGCTGATGGAGTGCTGGGAGTGCTGGGATCTGATGGAGTGCTGGGATCTGATGGAGTGCTGGGATCTGATGGAGTGCTGGGATGGAGTGCTGATGGAGTGCTGGGATATGATGGAGTGCTGATGGAGTGCTGATGGAGTGCTGGGATGGAGTGCTGAGGGTCTGATGGAGTGCTGGGATCTGATGGAGTGCTGGGATCTGGGAGTGCTGATGATGAGTGCTGGGATCTGATGGAGTGCTGAGATCTGATGGAGTGCTGGGATCATGGATGCTGGGAGTGCTGGGAGTGCTGGGATGAGTGCTGGGGTCTGATGGAGTGCTGGGATCTGATGGATGGAGTGCTGGGCTGGGATGGGATATGGATGGAGATGGAGTGCTGGGATCTGATGGAGTGCTGGGATCTGATGGAGTCTGATGGAGTGCTGGGATCTGATGAGTGCTGATCTGATGGAGTGCTGGATCTGATGGAGTGCTGGGATGGATGATGGAGTGCTGGGATGGATGGAGTGCTGGGATCATGATGGAGTGCTGGGATGCTGATGGAGTGCTGATGGAGTGATGGGATGATGGAGTGCTGGGATCTGATGGAGTGCTGGGATATGATGGAGTGCTGGGATATGATGGAGTGCTGGGATGGATGATGGAGTGCTGGGATGGATGATGGAGTGATGGGATCTGATGGAGTGCTGGGATCTAAAGGAGTGCTGGGATCTGATGGAGTGCTGGGGTCTGATGGAGTGCTGGGACATGATGGAGTGCTGGGGTATGATGGAGTGCTGGGACATGATGGAGTGCTGGGATATGATGGAGTGCTGGGATCTGATGGAGTGCTGGGACATGATGGAGTGCTGGGACATGATGGAGTGCTGGGATCGGATGATTTGAGGATTGAAAATGCTTTCCTCCATGAAAGTAGTAGTTGAACTGGAATGACCCAGACTCTGCATTGTAGTGTAGTAATAATAAACTCCAGTGTTGAACCCCTGCAGGTATTAGTGTTTAAACAACTAGACTTCACGTGTGGCCAGATGTTTACCAGAACCAGCCTGCATACTAGATGATGGATGGATTATTAAATTGGTTGTTTTTTTTAATCGCTCACCTGCAGCATGAACTCCATGCTGATCCTGTTCTCAATGAGCCTCATGACCAGGTGGGCTTTACACTGGAACATCTTATAGTACTTCCAGGACAGGGTGTGAGGGTGCTTGATGGAGAAGTGGAGGTGAGGGGTAGGGCTAAGAGAGGGAGAGACAAGAGGGAGGGAGGGGGAGTGAGGGATGAGGAGAAAGGTGAGATGAGAGGGAGAGTAGGGAGAAAGAGAGGAGAGAGAGGAGAGAGGGAGGGATGAGGAGAAAGAGAGATGAGAAGGGGGAGGGAGGGAGAAAGAAAGAGATGAGAAGGGGGAGGGAGAGAGGGAGAAAGAGAGGAGAGAGAGAGGAGAGAGTGAGGGATGAGGAGAAAGAGAGATGAGAGGGGGGAGGGAGAGAGAGAGGAGAGAGAGGGATGAGGAGAAAGAGAGATGAGAAGGGGGAGGGAGGGAGAAAGAGAGAGATGAGAGGGGGGGGGATTAAAATCAGAAAAGAAAATCTACTTCTCAACAACAACTCATTCCATCTTCCCTCCTTCTCCTCAGCTTGTAAACTGTAGCAACTTTAAGATAAACTACAACGTGAAGTTACTAGCCAAGTCATTGACAGGCGGTACACAGACAGGCGTAAGTGTTGGCATAACGTGTCGATAGCTCTCCAAGCCCACTCAAGGAGCGAGAGAAAGAGGTCTGATTTATGACAAACACTTGAGACGGTGCCAGCGGTTTATTGGGCTGGAATGAATAAACTCCACTCTTCACTTGTTGTTTTACTCTCAGACAGCGTTGGAAATCTTTACATCGGCATATACGTTTTTAATTAAAACTAGAACACCACTTCTCTGTGAGAGATACAGGTTTGTAAACCAACACCCTCAACAGCAGTAGCAACAGGAATGTCTAACCTGTCATTTACTTGCTACTAGGTGGTTTTCGACTGGTAGAACAGACAACACATTCATCAGCCGCATTGGAGCCACAAATCAAAGTGTGTTGACACCGAAAGTAAGAGGTTATTTAAGCAATAAGGCACGAGGGGGTGTGGTATACGGCCAATATACCACGGCTAAGGGCTGCTCTTGACCACAACGCATCGCGGAGAGCCTGGACACAGCCGTGGTATATTGTCCATATACCACAAACCACCGAGGTGCCTTATTGCTGTTATAAACTGGACAGCAACATAATTAGAGCAGTAAAAACACACGTTTTGTCAAACCCGGGGGGATACGGGTCAGCCAATCAGCATTCAGGGGTCGAACCACCCAGTTTAAAACAGATACATCAGCCTCATTGGAGCCACATATCAAAGTGTGTTGACACTGAAAGTAGGTGGTTCTCATGCAATACATCAGCCATGTTAAATGACCATTCCAACCAACAGGGAGCTGCTCTCACTTGTCCTTGTCTTTGCCTCCACCGAAGGTCGGGTGTAAGAGAACTCCTCCCATCTTCAGCTCGTACTCCACCATCTTGTCCAGTTCCTGAGGGAAAACCACACTTTATATAGTAATGTGTTTATTTGGCAGAATGGGACCAGCATAACCAATATAGTCATGTGTTCATTTAGCAGAATGGGACCAGCATAACCAATATAGTCATGTGTTTATTTAGCAGAATGGGACCAGCATAACCAATATAGTCATGTGTTCATTTAGCAGAATGGGACCAGCATAACCAATATAGTAATGTGTTTATTTTAGCAGAATGGGACCAGCATAACCAATATAGTCATGTGTTTATTTTAGCATTTAGCAGAATGGGACCAGCATAACCAATATAGTAATGTGTTTATTTTAGCAGTGGGACCAGCATAACCAATATAGTAATGTGTTTATTTTAGCAGTGGGACCAGCATAACCAATATAGTCATGTGTTCATTTAGCAGAATGGGACCAGCATAACCAATATAGTAATGTGTTTATTTTAGCAGTGGGACCAGCATAACCAATATAGTCATGTGTTTATTTTAGCAGAATGGGACCAGCATAACCAATATAGTCATGTGTTTATTTAGCAGAATGGGACCAGCATAACCAATATAGTCATGTGTTTATTTTAGCAGTGGGACCAGCATAACCAATATAGTCATGTGTTTATTTTAGCAGTGGGACCAGCATTATTTAGCAGTGGGACCAGCATAACCAATATAGTAATGTGTTTATTTTAGTCATGTGTTTAGGACCAGCATAACCATGTGTTTATTTAGCAGAATGGGACATAGTCATGTGTTTATTTTACCAGCATCCAATATAGTCATGTGTTTTTTTTGGCAGATAGTATGGGACCAGCATAACCAATATAGTCATGTGTTTATTTTAGCAGTGGGACCAGCATAACCAATATAGTAGTGTAACTGTGTTTATTTTGACCAGTGGGACCAGCATAACCAATATAGTCATGTGACCATTTAGCAGTGGGACCAGCATAACCAATATAGTAGTATGTGTTTATTTTGAGCAGAATGGGACCAGCATAACCAATATAGTCATGTGTTTATTTAGCAGTGGGACCAGCATAACCAATGTCATGTGTTCCAGTGGGACCACCTATCTCATGTTTTATTTAGCAGAATGGGACCAGCCCTACCCCAATCACGGCCATGTGTTTATTTGCACTAGCAGAATCCACCCCTACCTACCCAGTGGAGCTGGTTCCACTCCCTACCTCTCTGACCCAGTGGAGTCATGTTCCACTTACCTTCTGACCCAGTGGAGGTACTGGTTCCACTCCCTACCTCTCTGACCCAGTAGGTACCAATTTAGTCCATGTGTTTATTTTGACCCAGTGGAGGGACCACCCCTACCTCTCTGACCCAGTGGAGGTAATCCCTACCAGTGGAGGTACTGGTTCCACCCCCCTACCTCCCAGTGGGGCACCAGCATAATCCAGGGAGGTACTGGTTCCACTCCCTACCTCTCTAATTTGGAGGTACCAGTGATCCAGTGGAGGTACTGGTTCCACCCCTGTGGAGGTACTGGTTCCACCCCCTACCTCTCTGATCCAGTGGAGGTACTGGTTCCACCCCCTACCTCTCTGATCCAGTGGAGGTACTGGTTCCACCCCCTACCTCTCTAATCCAGTGGAGGTACTGGTTCCACCCCCTACCTCTCTAATCCAGTGGAGGTACTGGTTCCACCCCCTACCTCTCTAATCCAGTGGAGGTACTGGTTCCACTCCCTATTTCTAATCCAGTGGAGACCACTGGTTCCACCCTACCTCTGATCCAGTGGAGGTACTGGTTCCACCCCTACCTCTTTGATCCAGTGGAGGTACTGGTTCCACCCCTACCTCTTAATCCAGTGGAGGTACTGGTTCCACCCCTACCTCTCTAATCCAGTGGAGGTACTGGTTCCACCCCTACCTCTTTGATCCAGTGAAGGTACTGGTTCCACTTTACCTCTTTGACCCAGTTGAGGTACTGGTTACACCCCTACCTCTTTGATCCAGTGGAGGTACTGGTTACACCACCTCTCTAATCCAGTGGAGTCTGGTTCCATCCCCTACCTCTTTGATCCAGTGGAGGTACTGGTTCCACCCCTTACCTCTTTGATCCAGTGGAGGTACTGGTTCCACTCCCTACCTCTTTGATCCAGTGGAGGTACTGGTTCCACCCCCTACCTCTTTGATCCAGTTGAGGTACTGGTTCCACCCCCTACCTCTTTGATCCAGTGGAGGTACTGGTTACACCCCCTACCTCTCTAATCCAGTGGAGGTACTGGTTCCATCCCCTACCTCTTTGATCCAGTGGAGGTACTGGTTCCACCCCTTACCTCTTTGATCCAGTGGAGGTACTGGTTCCACTCCCTACCTCTTTGATCCAGTGGAGGTACTGGATCCACCCCCTACCTCTTTGATCCAGTGGAGGTACTGGTTCCACCCCCTACCTCTTTGATCCAGTGGAGGTACTGGTTCCACTCCCTACCTCTTTGACCCAGTTGAGGTACTGGTTCCACCCCCTACCTCTCTGATCCAGTGGAGGTACTGGTTCCACCCCCTACCTCTCTGACCCAGTGGAGGTACTGGTTCCACCCCCTACCTCTCTGACCCAGTGGAGGTACTGGTTCCACCCCCTACCTCTCTAATCCAGTGGAGGTACTGTTTCCACCCCCTACCTCTCTGATCCAGTGGAGGTACTGGTTCCACCCCCTACCTCTTTGATCCAATGGAGGTACTGGTTCCACCCCCTACCTCTCTAATCCAGTGGAGGTACTGTTTCCACCCCCTACCTCTCTGATCCAATGGCGGTACTGGTTCCACCCCCTACCTCTTTGATCCAATGGCGGTACTGGTTCCACCCCCTACCTCTTTGATCCAGTGGAGGTACTGGTTCCACCCCCTACCTCTCTAATCCAGTGGAGGTACTGGTTCCACCCCCTACCTCTCTGATCCAGTGGAGGTACTGGTTCCACCCCCTACCTCTTTGATCCAGTGGAGGTACTGGTTCCACCCCCTACCTCTCTGATCCAGTGGAGGTACTGGTTCCACCCCCTACCTCTCTGATCCAGTGGAGGTACTGGTTCCACCCCCTACCTCTCTAATTCAGTGGAGGTACTGGTTCCACCCCCTACCTCTCTGATCCAGTGGAGGTACTGGTTCCACCCCCTACCTCTTTGATCCAGTGGAGGTACTGGTTCCACCCCTACCTCTCTGATCCAGTGGAGGTACTGGTTCCACCCCCTACCTCTCTGATCCAGTGGAGGTACTGGTTCCACCCCCTACCTCTCTAATCCAGTGGAGGTACTGGTTCCACCCCCTACCTCTCTAATCCAGTGGAGGTACTGGTTCCACCCCCTACCTCTCTAATCCAGTGGAGGTACTGGTTCCACTCCCTACCTCTCTAATCCAGTGGAGGTACTGGTTCCACTCCCTACCTCTGATCCAGTGGAGGTACTGGTTCCACCCCCTACCTCTTTGATCCAGTGGAGGTACTGGTTCCACCCCCTACCTCTTTAATCCAGTGGAGGTACTGGTTCCACCCCCTACCTCTCTAATCCAGTGGAGGTACTGGTTCCACCCCCTACCTCTTTGATCCAGTGAAGGTACTGGTTCCACTCCCTACCTCTTTGACCCAGTTGAGGTACTGGTTACACCCCCTACCTCTTTGATCCAGTGGAGGTACTGGTTACACCCCCTACCTCTCTAATCCAGTGGAGGTACTGGTTCCATCCCCTACCTCTTTGATCCAGTGGAGGTACTGGTTCCACCCCTTACCTCTTTGATCCAGTGGAGGTACTGGTTCCACTCCCTACCTCTTTGATCCAGTGGAGGTACTGGTTCCACCCCCTACCTCTTTGATCCAGTTGAGGTACTGGTTCCACCCCCTACCTCTTTGATCCAGTGGAGGTACTGGTTACACCCCCTACCTCTCTAATCCAGTGGAGGTACTGGTTCCATCCCCTACCTCTTTGATCCAGTGGAGGTACTGGTTCCACCCCTTACCTCTTTGATCCAGTGGAGGTACTGGTTCCACTCCCTACCTCTTTGATCCAGTGGAGGTACTGGTTCCACCCCCTACCTCTTTGATCCAGTGGAGGTACTGGTTCCACCCCCTACCTCTTTGATCCAGTGGAGGTACTGGTTCCACTCCCTACCTCTTTGACCCAGTGGAGGTACTGGTTCCACCCCCTACCTCTCTAATCCAGTGGAGGTACTGGTTCCACCCCCTACCTCTTTGATCCAGTGGAGGTACTGGTTCCACCCCCTACCTCTCTGATCCAGTGGAGGTACTGGTTCCACCCCCTACCTCTCTGATCCAGTGGAGGTACTGGTTCCACCCCTACCTCTTTGATCCAATGGAGGTACTGGTTCCACCCCCTACCTCTTTGATCCAGTGGAGGTACTGGTTCCACCCCCTACCTCTCTAATCCAGTGGAGGTACTGGTTCCACCCCTACCTCTTTGATCCAGTGGAGGTACTGGTTCCACCCCCTACCTCTCTGATCCAGTGGAGGTACTGGTTCCACCCCCTACCTCTTTGATCCAGTGGAGGTACTGGTTCCACCCCCTACCTCTCTGATCCAGTGGAGGTACTGTTTCCACCCCCTACCTCTCTGATCCAGTGGAGGTACTGGTTCCACCCCCTACCTCTTTGATCCAATGGCGGTACTGGTTCCACCCCCTACCTCTTTGACCCAATGGAGGTACTGGTTCCACCCCCTACCTCTTTGATCCAATGGCGGTACTGGTTCACTCCAAAGGTCTTCTTCAGGTACAGACCATAGATGTAGCCAGAGATCCCCTTCAGCACCCACTCATCAGCCCTACAGAACACAGACCAGACAACAGGTAAGGCGATTGGCCAGACGACACACAATGACTTCATTTTAACCAGTTTGGCAGACATTTACTAACTTACCTTTTATTGCACGCACACACACACACACAGAGAGAGAGAGAGAGAGAAACAATATACTTTCTTCAACCATGGTGGTTTTAGACTAATTTAATGAATACTGGCCGTAGCTTCATGTAATGAGATGAAATCATGTGAAAATCTGTAACACACAGAAAGTGCTAAACCTCTCTTTACAAGCTGGATACGAGCGCAGTTTCAGAAAACAATCTGACTTCAATTACAGGCTTGAAAAGAAATGACACCACAAGATGAATTGCAAGCAGGTGACGGGTCTTTCGTATCAAAAAGAGAAAGGCCTGTTCGACTTCTCCGAGGTCTTACACAACTGGGGCTTTTTCTACAAGAAAAATTAAATAAGACTAAGTGGAGCTTCCACATCTGACTCAGTTTTAAACACTTAATGAGACAGGGGGTCCATTGTTTGCAGTGATCCTTTGAAGACGTTGTGAAACCTCAGCCTCCCCAACTGACAGCAGCAGCACTTTTGCCCCCCCCCCCAGCTGTAGACACGTTGCCAAACACATACACAGATTCATCATACTGAGACACTCTCAGCTATGCCAAAGCTTTGCTCAATTTATGCCTGGTACTGAATACGATGATGAAATAGAATTTCAATAATCTCTCTGTACCAGACTTCTAGAAATCTGGATAAGAACCCACAGTTACCACGCTGTTCTTAGGAAACAAATCCAAATAACACCGACGAGCTCCTAGGTTACCGACGAGCTCCTAGGTTACCGACGAGCTCCTAGGTCACCGACGAGCTCCTAGGTCACCGACGAGCTCATAGGTCACCGACGAGCTCATAGGTCACCGACGAGCTCATAGGTCACCGACGAGCTCCTAGGTTGAACCAGGAGTGCTTCTTACGTTTGACGTGTGTGTGTGAGAGAGTGTGTGTGTGAGAGAGTGTGTGTGTGTGAGAGAGTGTGTGTGAGAGAGTGTGTGTGTGTGTGAGAGAGTGTGTGTGTGTGGTGTCTGTAGGCCGCTCCACCCCTCCACTATATTCCATCAGGTATTACTCAGTACGTTACTCACCAGGACATCCTGGAGATGAAGCAGCCAAAGAACTGCTGGGCCAGGGCCTGAGCTAAACACTGTCTGGTCAGGGGGGTCTGGTCTATGATCATGGCACTGTGGAGCAGATTAGTACTGAGAGGAGAGAGGAAGAGACGGGTAAGGGAGAGAGATGGGCGAGAGAGAGAGAGAGGGATAAGGGAGAGGGGAAGAGAGAGAGACGGGCGAGAGAGAGCGGGATAAGGGAGAGGGGAAGAGAGAGAGACGGGCGAGAGAGAGAGAGGGATAAGGGAGAGGGGAAGAGAGAGAGACGGGGAAGAGAGAGAGACGGGCGAGAGAGAGCGGGATAAGGGAGAGGGGAAGAGAGAGAGACGGGCGAGAGAGAGCGGGATAAGGGAGAGGGGAAGAGAGAGAGACGGGCGAGAGAGAGCGGGATAAGGGAGAGGGGAAGAGAGAGAGACGGGCGAGAGAGAGCAGGATAAGGGAGAGGGGAAGAGAGAGAGACGGGCGAGAGAGAGCGGGATAAGCGAGAGGGGGTGAGGGAGAAGAAAAACCATGTTCAGTTTGACTTGTGCCAAAACAAGTCAGCATTATGAAAAGTGAAAGCGAGAAGTGAATGGTTGAGGAAAGCTGTTCTTTGTCACCGAGGGAAACTGCAAAAGCACCTGAGGTGCAGGTCTTAACCGAGTTAATATTGACGTAATAAATCAGAATTTAATTGGACCTCCCAAACGAAATATTTTCAGTGACAAACTCGTGGAAAATGTAAAACGTTAAAACAAACAAACAGTGAGAAGTTTCCACAATACAATGTAAATATCCAAACGTTGTGAAACATCGTTCTAAAGTAAAAATGTGTTGTTGATGGGAGAGTAAAAGCCACATAAAGAACGGCATCAGGACTAGACACAAGAGACTGTAGCCACCTGAAGATGCTCATGGACGCGTAGGAAGACACCTGGACGTAGGCCTCGTCCACAAACACAGTCTTGAAGCAGGAGTAAGGATATCGACAGGTCAGGATCTCCTCGTAGAACTCAAAGATCTCATGCAGGTAGGACATGGAGTGCTTCAACAGGGGCAGGAGCTGGGGTAAACAGAAGTGGGTGACCTGGGGAAAGGGGAAATATCTTTAACAGGTGTCAACGCAGCAACACTACAGAGGTTCCCTCTGAGACACTCTCAGCTATGCCAAAGCTTTGCTCAATTTCTGCCTGGTACTGAATACGATGATGAAATAGAATTTCAATAATCTCTCTGTACCAGACTTCTAGAAATCTGGATAAGAACCCACAGTTACCACGCTGTTCTTAGGAAACAAATCCAAATAACACGGACGAGCTCCTAGGTTACCGACGAGCTCCTAGGTTACCGACGAGCTCCTAGGTTACCGACGAGCTCCTAGGTTACCGACGAGCTCCTAGGTTACAGACGAGCTCCTAGGTTACCGACGAGCTCCTAGGTTACAGACGAGCTCCTAGGTTACCGACGAGCTCCTAGGTTACCGACGAGCTCCTAGGTTACCGACGAGCTCCTAGGTTACAGACGAGCTCCTAGGTTACCGACGAGCTCCTAGGTTACCGACGAGCTCCTAGGTTACCCGACGAGGCGGGGGGGATACACTTATTCTGTTGCTGTTGTATTCTATTCTATCCAAATGTATATTTGAAGAGAAACCATCTTGGACAATATGTCAGCATCGCACGCCGAGTTTCCCAGACTGATTCACACATCCTTGACGCTGCTTCAACTTACACAGTATAATGAGTCATTCTCCACCTAGTGGTCGTAGGTGGAAAGGAAATCTGCTTAAATACACACTGAGTGGACAAAACATTAAGAACACCTGCTAGTTCCATGACATAGACTGACCAGGTGAATGGATTGTGTGTGTGTCATTCAGAGGGTGAAAGGGTAAGACAAAAGATGTCAGTGCCTTTGAACCGGGTATGGTAGTAGGTGCCAGGCGCACCGGTTTGTGTCAAGAACTGCAACGCTGCTGGGTTTTTCAGACACACAACAGTTTCCCGTGTGGATCAAGAATGGTCCACCACCCAAAGGACATCCAGCCAATTTGACACAACTGTGGGAAGCATTGGAGTCAACATGGGCCAGCATCCCTGTGGAACGCTTTCAACACCTTGTAGAGTCCATGCCCCGACGAAGGTGTTCCTAATGTTTTGTACACTCAGTGTAAATATGTCAACATATTTTACCCAACATGGTTGCCTGCCTCTACGGGCTTCTACTAAATCCATTCTCCTTTCAGAACACCCTACTGGCTTCTAGTAAATCCATTCAGAACACCCTACTGGCTTCTACTAAATCCATTCAGAACACCCTACTGGCTTCTACTAAATCCATTCAGAACACCCTACTTACTGGCTTCTACTAAATCCATTCAGAACACCCTACTGGCTTCTACTAAATCCATTCTCCATTCAGAACACCCTACTTACTGGCTTCTACTAAATCCATTCAGAACACCCTACTGGCTTCTACTAAATCCATTCAGAACACCCTACTTACTGGCTTCTACTAAATCCATTCAGAACACCCTACTGGCTTCTACTAAATCCATTCTCCTTTCAGAACACCCTACTGGCTTCTACTAAATCCATTCAGAACATCCTACTGGCTTCTACTAAATCCATTCAGAACACCCTACTGGCTTCTACTAAATCCATTCAGAACATCCTACTGGCTTCTACTAAATCCATTTTCCTTTCAGAACACCCTACTGGCTCCTACTAAATCCATTCTCCTTTCACAACACCCTACTGGCTTCTACTAAATCCATTCTCCTTTCAGAACACCCTACTGGCTTCTACTAAATCCCTTCTCCTTTCAGAACACTCTACTGGCTTCTACTAAATCCATTCTCCTTTCAGAACACCCTACTGGCTTCTACTAAATCCATTATCCTTTCAGAACACCCTACTGGCTTCTACTAAATCCATTCTCCTTTCAGAACACCCTACTGGCTTCTACTAAATCCATTATCCTTTCAGAACACCCTACTGGCTTCTACTAAATCCATTCTCCTTTCATAACACCCTACTGGCTTCTACTAAATCCATTCAGAACACACTACTGGCTTCTACTAAATCCACTCTCCTTTCAGAACACCCTACTGGCTTCTACTAAATCCATTCTCCTTTCAGAACACCCTACTGGCTTCTACTAAATCCATTCAGAACACCCTACTGGCTTCTACTAAATCCATTCAGAACACCCTACTGGCTTCTACTAAATCCATTCTCCTTTCAGAACACCCTACTGGCTTCTACTAAATCCACTCTCCTTTCAGAACACACTACTGGCTTCTACTAAATCCATTCTCCTTTCAGAACATACTACTGGCTTCTACTAAATCCATTCAGAACACCCTACTGGCTTCTACTAAATCCATTACTGGCTTCTACTAAATCCATTCTCCTTTCAGAACACCCTACTGGCTTCTACTAAATCCATTCTCCTTTCAGAACACCCTACTGGCTTCTACTAAATCCATTCTCCTTTCAGAACACCCTACTGGCTTCTACTAAATCCATTCTCCTTTCAGAACACCCTACTGGCTTCTACTAAATCCATTCTCCTTTCAGAACACCCTACTGGCTTCTACTAAATCCACCAGAACACCCTACTGGCTTCTTCTAAATCCATTCTCCTTTCAGAACACCCTACTGGCTTCTACTAAATCCATTCCTTAGAACACCCTACTGGCTTCTACTAAATCCATTCTCCTTTCAGAACACCCTACTGGCTTCTACTAAATCCATTCAGAACACCCTACTGGCTTCTACTAAATTCAGAACACCCTACTGGCTTCTACTAAATCCATTCTCCTTTCAGAACACCCTACTGGCTTCTACTAAATCCACTCTCCTTTCAGAACACACTACTGGCTTCTACTAAATCCATTCTCCTTTCAGAACATACTACTGGCTTCTACTAAATCCATTCAGAACACCCTACTGGCTTCTACTAAATCCATTCTCCTTTCAGAACACCCTACTGGCTTCTACTAAATCCATTCTCCTTTCAGAACACCCTACTGGCTTCTACTAAATCCATTCTCCTTTCAGAACACCCTACTGGCTTCTACTAAATCCATTCAGAACACCCTACTGGCTTCTACTAAATCCATTCAGAACACCCTACTGGCTTCTACTAAATCCATTCAGAACACCCTACTGGCTTCTACTAAATCCATTCTCCTTTCAGAACACCCTACTGGCTCCTACTAAATCCATTCTCCATTCAGAACACCCTACCGGCTTCTACTAAATCCACTCTCCTTTCAGAACACCCTACTGGCTTCTACTAAATCCATTCAGAACACCCTACTGGCTTCTACTAAATCCACTCTCCTTTCAGAACACACTACTGGCTTCTACTAAATCCATTCTCCTTTCAGAACACCCTACTGGCTCCTACTAAATCCATTCTCCATTCAGAACACCCTACCGGCTTCTACTAAATCCACTCTCCTTTCAGAACACCCTACTGGCTTCTACTAAATCCATTCAGAACACCCTACTGGCTTCTACTAAATCCACTCTCCTTTCAGAACACCCTACTGGCTTCTACTAAATCCACTCTCCTTTCAGAACACACTACTGGCTTCTACTAAATCCATTCTACTTTCATAACACCCTACTGGCTTCTACTAAATCCATTCAGAACACACTACTGGCTTCTACTAAATCCACTCTCCTTTCAGAACACCCTACTGGCTTCTACTAAATCCACTCTCCTTTCAGAACACACTACTGGCTTCTACTATATCCATTCTCCTTTCAGAACACCCTACTGGCTTCTACTATATCCATTCTCCTTTCAGAACATCCTACTGGCTTCTACTAAATCCATTCTCCTTTCAGAACACACTACTGGCTTCTACTATATCCATTCTCCTTTCAGAACACCCTACTGGCTTCTACTAAATCCATTCTCCTTTCAGAACACACTACTCTACGGGCATCTACTAAATACATTGTGATGGGTAATGCTGGGTTTCTATGCAATGCTTTTCCACACACACAGTACCTCATGCATGTAGGGGTCGACCAGGATCTCAAAGGGCCCGACAGACAGTGAGATGTTGGAGGCGGCGGTGGGGATGGGGAGGACGTAGTGGAAGGTCTTCTTCCTCATGTCATGGGTATAGACAGTCTCTACCAAGTCCCCACAGGACACAGCTACCATAGATGCATCCACTGTGAACTCCAGCTTCCAGGTGCACAGCTCAGAGTACGAGTCCACACAGGGGAACCAGAACCTGGGAGAGGAAGGCCGGTGGACCAGAGTGTAGGTAGTCAAGGAGCAAGGAAGGATGAGGCTTGTGACAACATATCTGATAGTATTACATAGAGGAGAATGAGAGGGAAAGAAAGCGAGAGAGTAGAGAGAATGACAGAGAGAAAGTAGAGAGAGAATGACAGAGACAGAGAACAGGGAGAGACAGAACAGGGAGAGAGAGAGAATGACATAGAGAAAGAGAAGATAGAGGAGAAAGAGAGAGGGAGAAAGAGAGAGAGAATGACAGAGAGAGACACTAGGCCAGCCATCTCAATATGACATCAATCAATGTCTCCCTCCCCACCTTGTGGAGTTCTGGTATCCGAAGGAGAAGACGTGTGCTCCTCTCTCAGCCATGCTCCCCTCTACGTCAGGCACCACAAAGTGAAGGCCTCCTTTAGGCTGGTCCAGAGAGAACTCTATGTACACCTTCAGCACATTCATCTCTGAAGACATAGAAACAGTCATTTATTTACAGGGCACTAAGTTCAATTGTACATAAACAATACTTTAAAGCTTCCTGATGCTATGCATTAAGCTAAGAGCATTGCAGGACATTAGCCTGGTTCCAGGTGTGTTGGTACTATATAAACAGATCGAGGACCAACCGGGCTATCAGAATACGCCTTGAACCTTTATATTCAAACTACAGACCCGAGACTCAAGTCCCAAGTCCCAAGACTCAAGTCAGATGCAACGGAGGTCAGTCATTCACCAAAGAAGGTCATAACGTAGATGAACCCAATTCAGAGACAACATTTGACTGGAACAAGACGAGGTTCTGTATTTACCATCTCCTTGCTTCCACAGCTCCGAGGGGACTTTGATGACCAGCTCGCCGTGTCCTGCATCTGGGTCCACAGCACTGACTGCTGCTGTGTAGGCACTGGAGAAATAGTTCAGGTTCCTCCTGCAAGGGACAGGGCAGAGAGGAGGAGGAGGTGAGGACTTACTGCAGGACAGTGTTCTGAAAGTAGTTGTGTAATACAAGGGGGTGAATCTCAAGTCTTCTCCTTGATTCCTCCTGTCCTCCTCACTCAACTTCACACACATTTATGTCATTCAGCAGGAACTCTTATCCAGAGCAACTTAGTGTGCCTTCCACTAAGGTAGATAGAACAACCACACATACCAGTCATTGTTTCTTGTGAAAACATCAAAAAGAACCAAGGAGAATATTGGGAGGATGGAGATGTACTGGAGGATGGAGATGTACTGGAGGATGGAGATGTACTGTTGGAGATGTACTGGAGGATGGAGAAGTACTGGAGGATGGAGATGTACTGGAGGATGGAGATGTACTGGAGGATAGAGATGTACTGGAGGATAGAGATGTACTGGAGGATAGAGATGTACTGGAGGATGGAGATGTACTGGAGGATGGAGATGTACTGGAGGATGGAGAAGTACTGGAGGATGGAGATGTACTGGAGGATGGAGAAGTACTGGAGGATGGAGATGTACTGTTGGAGATGTACTGGAGGATGGAGATGTACTGTTGGAGATGTACTGAGGATGGAGATGTACTGTTGGAGATGTACTGAGGATGGAGATGTACTGTTGGAGATGTACTGGAGGATAGAGATGTACTGGAGGATAGAGATGTACTGGAGGATGGAGATGTACTGTTGGAGATGTACTGGAGGATGGAGAAGTACTGGAGGATGGAGAAGTACTGGAGGATGGAGATGTACTGGAGGATAGAGATGTACTGGAGGATAGAGATGTACTGGAGGATGGAGATGTACTGGAGGATGGAGATGTACTGGAGGATGGAGATGTACTGGAGGATGGAGATGTACTGGAGGATGGAGATGTACTGGAGGATGGAGATGTACTGGAGGATGGAGAAGTACTGGAGGATGGAGATGTATTGGAGGATGGAGAAGTACTGTTGGAGATGTACTGAGGATGGAGATGTACTGTTGGAGATGTACTGGAGGATGGAGATGTACTGGAGGATGGAGATGTACTGGAGGATGGAGATGTACTGTTGGAGATGTACTGGAGGATGGAGATGTACTGTTGGAGATGTACTGAGGATGGAGATGTACTGTTGGAGATGTACTGGAGGATGGAGAAGTACTGTTGTTTTCTGTTTCCTTCATGGAGAGTTATGAATACTAGACTGTGTGTGTATGAGGACTTACTGCTTGGACTCGTGGTGGCAGACCTCTAGAGTAGGGTCATTGTAAATGAATGGTGCTTCGAGGTCGTTGACTCGGACCCTGTAGATCCTGCACTGCTTGCTGTTGAGTTTGATCCGGTTCAGGTTGACCACAGTTGGGAAGATGGTCAGCTCCACAAAGCCCTGTCAAATAGAGGGGTGTCCCCGTTGACATGGATGAGAAACTAGACTGGTTCTACACGGCCAAATGACTAAGACCACATATTTATACTGTTGTTTTCAATGTCTCGCAGTAGAAATATGTTTGGTTCTCAGTCATGTGGCTAGGTTCTACAGATACAACAGGGATATAGCCTACAGCTAGGTTCTACAGATACAACAGGGATATAGCCTACAGCTAGGTTCTACAGATACAACGGGGATATAGTGTACAGCTAGGTTCTACAGATACAACAGGGATATAGCCTACAGCTAGGTTCTACAGATACAACATGGATATAGCCTACAGCTAGGTTCTACAGATACAACGGGGATATAGTGTACAGCTAGGTTCTACAGATACAACATGGATATAGCCTACAGCTAGGTTCTACAGATACAACAACGGGGATATAGTCTACAACTAGGTTCTACAGATACAACAACGGGGATATAGTCTACAACTAGGTTCTACAGATACAACAACAGGGATATAGCCTACAGCTAGGTTCTACAGATACAACAACGGGGATATAGTCTACAACTAGGTTCTACAGATACAACAACGGGGATATAGTCTACAACTAGGTTCTACAGATACAACAACAGGGATATAGCCTACAGCTAGGTTCTACAGATACAACAACGGGGATATAGCCTACAGCTAGGTTCTACAGATACAACAGGGATATAACTAGCATTTTATTGCGGGTACTTGGGGGAAATATAGTTAACGAATATATTTACTACGATATACTTACAATCACAGACTTTCTTTGGAAGTTGATGTTGTTGATGCAGACAACCTGGTGAGTCGTGTGGGAATAAACATGACATAACAGGTTAACACACTGAGGAATAACGGCGCTACAGTATTATATACTGTGCCAAGTAATAACTTAAGGACAAACGTGTGTGCAAAGCTAACTAAGCCAAAGGTAATAGAAAAGACTTATAATTTAAAAGGCCGCGGGCTCTCAAATCCCTTGTCCTTCTTCCTGTTCATCTTGACTTCATGCATTGATACTGTATATGAATTTAATCATGTTCGTGAACTACGGGTTTGACGCGATGGTCGTGTGGACTGGAAGGTTCTTCCTGTATCCACAAAAATATATATATATATTTCCAGTCCTAATAAATCCCAATGCAATGAGTTCATGCGCAGCGAATGTGGCGATTTAGCTAGCTAGTGCTAACGTTAGCCAGTTAACACAACACTTCCAGCCATTCTTCCCCACCGGCTATCTGTGCAATGCTATCAGTGTCTCAAACACCTTTTCCAGATATGCACGCTACCAAAGACTATCATTCAGCTTTGCAAGAATCATTTCGGTTTCAAATGAGCATTTTTGTCAATGTTGAGCTCCAAAAACATTAAACTATATCCTCTCCGTCTGAACCACAGCTCAAAGTTCTTCTTCTTCATGTTGTGATTTTAAAATGGTGGTTGACAACCAAAAGGCGCATTACCGCCACCAGCTGGACTGGAGTGTAAAATCCATTACACTTTACTCTTCGAAGTGTTGTGATTGTTGAGCGGTCGTCACGACGTACCAAATACACAAAGTCGTAAACCCCAACCCAAATTTCGACAATTTAACTTTTTAATTTATTTTAATTGTATCTTTATTTAACCAGGCAAGTCAGTTAAGAACAAATTCTTACTTTCAATGACAGCCTAGGAACAGTTATGCCTTGTTCAGGGGCAGAATGACAGATTTTTTACCTTGTCAGCTCGGGAATAGATCTTGCAACCTTTCGGTTACTAGTTCAACGCTCTAATCACTAGGTTACTTGTTTGTAACTTCTTAAAATTAGATTTTAAAACCAACCCTAACCTAAACCACACTGCTAACCTTATACCCAACCCTAACCTAAACCACACTGCTAACCTTATACCTAACCCTAACCTAAACCACACTGCTAACCTTATACCTAACCCTAACCTAAACCACACTGCTAACCTTATACCTAACCCTAACCACACTGCTGACCTTATACCTAACCCTAACCTAAACCACACTGCTAACCTTATACCTAAACCTAAACCACACTGCTAACCTTATACCTAACCCTAACCTAAACCACACTGCTAACCTTATACCTAACCCTAACCACACTGCTAACCTTATACCTAACCATAACCTAAACCACACTGCTAACCTTATACCTAACCCTAACCTAAACCACACTGCTAACCTTATACCTAACCCTAACCTAAACCACACTGCTAACCTTATACCTAACCCTAACCTAAACCACACTGCTAACCTTATACCTAACCTAAACCACACTGCTAACCTTATACCTAACCCTAACCTAAACCACACTGCTAACCTTATACCTAACCCTAACCTAAACCACACTGCTAACCTTATACCTAACCCACACTAACCTAAACCACACTGCTAACCTTATACCTAACCCTAACCTAAACCACACTGCTAACCTTATACCTAACCCTAACCTAAACCACACTGCTAACCTAAACCACATAACCTTATACCTAACCCTAACCTAAACCACACTGCTAACCTTATACCTAACCCTAACCTAAACCACACTGCTAACCTTATACCCAACCCTAACCTAAACCACACTGCTAATCTTATACCTAACCCTAACCTAAACCACACTGCTAACCTTATACCCAACCCTAACCTAAACCACACTGCTAATCTTATACCTAACCCTAACCTAAACCACACTGCTAACCTTATACCTAACCCTAACCTAAACCACACTGCTAATCTTATACCTAACCCTAACCTAAACCACACTGCTAACCTTATACCCAACCCTAACCTAAACCACACTGCTAACCTTATACCTAACCCTAACCTAAACCACACTGCTAACCTTATACCTAACCCTAACCACACTAAACCAACCCTACTAAACCAATCTTATACCTAACCCTAACCTAAACCACACTGCTAACCTTATACCTAACCCCTAAACCACACTAAACCACAACTGCTAACCTTATACCTAACCCTAACCTAAACCACACTGCTAACCTTATACCTAACCCTAACCTAAACCACAACTGCTAACCTTATACCTAACCCTAACCTAAACCACACTGCTAACCTTATACCTAACCCTAACCTAAACCACACTGCTAACCTTATACCTAACCCTAACCTAAACCACACTGCTAACCTTATACCTAACCCTAACCTAAACCACACTGCTAACCTTATACCTACCCTAACCACACTGCTAACCTTATACCTAACCATAACCTAAACCACACTGCTAACCTTATACCTAACCCTAACCTAAACCACACTGCTAACCTTATACCTAACCCTAACCTAAACCACACTGCTAACCTTATACCTAACCCTAACCTAAACCACACTGCTAACCTTATACCTAACCCTAACCTAAACCACACTGCTAACCTTATACCTAACCCTAACCTAAACCACACTGCTAACCTTATACCTAACCCTAACCTAAACCACACTGCTAACCTTATACCTAACCCTAACCTAAACCACACTGCTAACCTTATACCTAACCCTAACCTAAACCACACTGCTAACCTTATACCTAACCCTAACCTAAACCACACTGCTAACCTTATACCTAACCCTAACCTAAACCACACTGCTAACCTTATACCTAACCCTAACCTAAACCACACTGCTAACCTTATACCTAACCCTAACCTAAACCACACTGCTAACCTTATACCTAACCTAAACCACACTGCTAACCTTAACCCCTAAACCACACTGCTAACCTTAAAACCCTAAACCACTGCTAACCTTATACCTAACCCTAACCTAAACCACACTGCTAACCTTATACCTAACCCTAACCTTAAATTAAGACCAAACATAAATGTTGTGTTTTCATGAATATTAACAATATAGCCATTTTACAAATACAAAAAAAAATCTCTAGCGGAAACCGGTTGTGATTCGGTCAGTGCTATCTTGGTTCCTCGGGACGTCCCTAACCCATTGAATTTGACATTTAAAATGGTTAAGGTAAGGGTTAAGGTTAGGTTAGGACTTGTAGAACCATTTTCGACTTTAACTTTAAATAGATATGGGAATGGATGGAAAAATGGGCTTTTGGATGTCACATCCAGGCCTTTGCTTAACCTCAAGGATCATATCACCTCTACCTTACCTGACACCCTAGACCCATTTCAATTTGCTTACCACCCTAATAGATCCACACACGATGCAATCGCCACCACACTGCACACTGCCCTATCCCATCTGGACAAGAGGAATACCTATGTAAGAATGCTGTTCATTGACTGTAGCTCAGCATTCAACACCATAGTACCCTCCAAACTCATTATTAAGCTCGGGGTCCTGGGTCTGAACCTCACCCTGTGCAACTGGGTCCTAGACTTCCTGACGGGCCGCCCCCAGGTGGTGAAGGTAGGAAACAACACCTCCACTTCGCTGATCCTCAACACAGGGGCCCCACAGGGGTGCGTGGTCAACCGCCTCCTGTACCCCCTGTTCACCCATAACTGGGTGGCCACGCACGCCTCCAACTCTATCATCAAGTTTGCAGACGACACAACAGTAGTAGGCCTGATTACCAACAATGATGAGACAGCCTACAGGGAGGAGGTGAGGGCCCTCAGAGTGTGGTGTCAGGAAAATAACCTGTCACTAAATGTCAAGAAAACAAAGGAGATGATCGTGGACTTCAGAAAACACTGGCCACTTTAATAACAGAATACCAGTCACTTTCATAATGTTTACATATTTTCCATGACTCATCTCATATATATATATATATATATATATATATATATATATATATATATACTGTATTCTATTCTACTGTATCTTAGTCTATGCCTCTCTGACATTGCTCATCCATATATTTATATATTCTTATTTACATTCCATTACTTTAGATTTGTGTGAATTGTTGTGAAATTGTTATATATTACTGCACTGTTGGAGCTAGAAACACAAGCATTACGCTACACCTGCAATAACATCCGCTAAACATGTGTATGTGACCAATAAAATTTGATTTGACATAAAATGTAGTCTTGGACTGACCATATCCAAGTCCAATTTCAAAGTGTACATTCTGTTTGACACTAGGGGGCGCTCCACTCACTCCTCCAGCACATGGTAGGTGTAGGGATTGGACTTGGTAAGGGTCCAATGTCAAGTGTAAGCTATGGATGTTCTGATTGGCCGAGAAGTCTGGGGGGCTCCAAGTCTAATCTTTCATTGCTCTGATTGGCCGAGAAGTCTGGGGGGCTCCAAGTCTAATCTTTCATTGCTCTGATTGGCCGAGAAGTCTGGTGGGGCTCCAAGTCTCATCTTTCATTGCTCTGATTGGCCGAGGGGTCACGGGGCGTGTTCTATGTTGCTTGTGGACTCTAAGGCCAACTCTAATATACAGACCCCTTTATAAGTGCCTCTAAAGCCAACTCTAATATACAGACCCCTTTATAAGTGCCTCTAAAGCCAACTCTAATATACAGACCCCTTTATAAGTGCCTCTAAAGCCAACTCTATATATAAGTGCCTCTAAAGCCAACTCTAATATACAGACCCCTTTATAAGTGCCTCTAAAGCCAACTCTAATATACAGACCCCTTTATAAGTGCCTCTAAAGCCAACTCTAATATACAGACCCCTTTATAAGTGCCTCTAAAGCCAACTCTAATAACAGACCCCTTTATAAGTGCCTCTAAGGCCAACTCTAATATACAGACCCCTTCACTTAACCCATATTATGTTACGTCCTTATTCTAAAATGTATTAAATAGTTTCCCCCCCTCAATACCCCGTAATGACAAAGCAAAAATAGGTTTTTAGAAATGTTTGCTAATTTATTTAAAAATGTAAAACTGATCACATTTACATAAGTATTCAGACCCTTTACTCAGTACTTTGTTGAAGCACCTTTGGCAGAGATTACAGCATCGAGTCTTCTTGGGTGTAACGCTAGAAGCGTTTCTCCCATTCTTCTATGGAGATCCTCTCAAGCTCTGGATGGGGAGCGTTGCTGCACAGCTATTTTCAGGTCTCTCCAGAGATGTTCGATCGGGTTCTGACTGGCCCACTCAAGGACATTCGGACACTTGTCCAGAAGCCACTCCTGCATTGGAAGGTGAACAGCCGCCCCAGTCGGAGGTCCTGAGCAGGTTTTCATCAAGGATCTCTCTGTACTTTGCTCCGTTCATCTTTGCCTTGATCCCAGTCCCTGCTGCTGAAAAACATCCCCACAGCCTGATGCTGCCACCACCATGATTCACCGTAGGGATGGTGCCAGGGTTCCTCCAGACGTGATGCTTGGCATTCTGGCCAAAGTTCAGTCTTGGTTTCATCAGACCAGAGAATCTGGTTTCTCATGGTCTGATAGTTTGCCTTTCGGCAAACTCCAAGCTGGCTGTCATATGCCTTTTACTGAGGAGTGGCTTCCTTCTGGCAACTCTACCATGAAGGGCTGATTGGTGGAGAGCTGCAGAGATGGTTGTCCTTCTAAAAGTTTCTCCCATCTCTACAGATTACCTTCAGAGCTCTGTCAAAGTGACCATCGGGTTGTTGGTCACCTCCACGACCAAGGCCCTTCTCCCCCGATTTCTCAGTTTGGCCAGGCATCCAGCTCTAGGATGAGTCTTGGTGGTTCCAAACAGCTTCCATTTAAGAATGATGGAGGCCACTGTGTTCTTGGAGACCTTCAATGCTGCAGATGTTTGGTACCTTTCCCCAGATCTGTGCCTCAACACAATCCTGTCTCAGAGCTCTATTGGCAAATCCTTTGACCGGATGGCTTGGTTTTTGCTCTGACATGCACTATCAACTGTGGGACCTTTATATAGACAGCTGTGTGCCTTTCCAAATCATGTCCAATCAATTGAACTTAGCACCGGTAACTCCAATCAAGTTGTAAAAACATCGAGGAACAATGGAAACAGGATGCACCAGAGTTCAATTTCAAGTCTCATAGCAAAAAGTCTGAAAATACTTAAAAGGTATTTCAGTTCTATTTAATACATTTGATAAAACTTCAACAAAACCTTTACTTTGTCATTATGGGGTATTGTGTGTAGATAGCGGAGGATTTTTTTTATTTAAACCATTTTAAAATAATGTGTAACAAAATGTGAAAAAAGTCCAGGGGTCTGAATACTTTACAAAAATATAAACGCAACATATGAAATGTTGGTCCCATTTCATGAGCTGAAATGAAAGATCCCAGAAATGTTCCATACGCAGAAAAAAAACTTATTTCTCTCAATTGTGCACACATTTGTTTACATTCCTCTCAGTGAGCATTTCTCCTTTGCCAAGATAACCTGACAGGTGTGGCCTTTTGACCAACCTTCGACCCCCTCCAGCACAATTTATTATATTTAGGAGAATCATTTATGGCGCTTTTTGGTTTATATTTGATCCTAACCTTGTTTCCAACAGTAAAATATTGGGTTGGATAATTTGTGTGTTGTTTTAGAAATTTAAACACATTTTATTTGAAAGGCTTGTCACTGCCCTTCTGCCTCTTGCCACTGGAGGTCCCTAAATGATCAAATTGTGACTGTGGTATTAGGAATAAAGCATAAGATATAGTATAGGTGGGAGGAAAAAACACAAAGTAGGTCATAATTACAAAAACATTAGATTTTTATTATAACATTTTAACAAATACAACAATACACTGATTCCATACAACTTTGCTCGTCAATTAAGATATCCAATCGTCTTCATGTTGCCACTAGCCTTCTTGAATTGAAGACTTTCATTCCGTTTTGCGTGGACAAACGAGCGTATTTGGTAAGAAGAGCTCCAGTTGTTTGCTTTTCTCCACACAAGTCCCTGCATGACAATAAATCATTGAGGTTCAATCGTTGTTAACACAAGAGAGCTTTCCAGATAAAACAAGACAGTTAGACCAACACCCCTGGCTGCGTCTGACACCACCTGGCTGCGTCTGACACCACCTGGCTGCGTCTGACACCACCTGGCTGTGTCTGGCACCACAAACATCTGGCACACAAGTCAAAATCTCTAATAGTCATTATGGTACAGCACAGAGACAACGGTCATTCTGATGCTCAGTTTTACTCACTGTATGTAAGGGGTGATGTCCTCCTCGGTCCACTTCTGTCTGATGGTGAAGAGATGGGTGAATCTCTCCAGTGTGTCCTCGGGAAGGTCTTCCACTCTCAGCAGAGATATGGTCTCTGGTTTGGAGCTGCGGTCCACAAGGGCTAGACTCTATAGAAACCCATAACCATCTGGATAATCCTGTAATCATGTCTGCCAACAATCATCACGTCTTTAAAAATGTGTAATTACCATATTTCAAGGCTAAAATAAAACCTGCTGTATAATGGCCTAAAAACCTAAACATCCATTATGAGATATTTTGCTGTAGAATCTGAGAATAGTCCACATGTAAAAAAACAGTGTTGGTTAAAGACATGCTCTGGAACTTTAACTAGTAAGTATTTTATCAACCTCCCGAGTTGGGCTGGATGTGTCCATGTGTAGTTCATACATGCATAATCTGTGTGCAGAAAAACATCCTAACCTCAAACTGGCCACGAAATCCCTCATTTTAAAGCACTACACCTACACTTTCTGGACCAGGTTCAATCTGGAAAACTGGCCCTCTGTAAGCTGCCAGTCTGACCCCATCCTCACCTTCAGCTGGTCCAGTCTAGTGCCCATCCCTCTGAGCTGCCAGTCTGGCCCCATCCTCACCTTCAGCTGGTCCAGTCTAGTGCCCATCCGTCTGTGAGCTGCCAGTCTGACCCCAGTCCTCACCTTCAGCTGGTCCAGTCTAGTGCCCATCCCTCTGAGCTGCCAGTCTGACCCCAGTCCTCACCTTCAGCTGGTCCAGTCTAGTGCCCATCCCTCTGTGAGCTGCCAGTCTGGCCCCATCCTCACCTTCAGCTGGTCCAGTCTAGTGCCCATCCCTCTGTGAGCTGCCAGTCTGGCCCCATCCTCACCTTCAGCTGGTCCAGTCTAGTGCCCATCCCTCTGTGAGCTGCCAGTCTGGCCCCATCCTCACCTTCAGCTGGTCCAGTCTAGTGCCCATGCCGTCTGGGACACTTTGCTGCCACACCTCCTGGAACTCTGCCAGGTGGAACTTCGCTGCGTTCTGCAGCAGCATCTGAGCTGTGGCTCTGCACACCTTGTCCTCGTTCAGCGCAAAGAACACCTCATCTGAAAAATTACGACATTTTCATTTCTGTTTAATATCAATTAAATAGCTGTGAAGAGCCAAAATAGTGCACGAGGGAAGAGGTAGTTGGCTGTGTGTCACTCTACAGCACACCAAAACATGAGGGAAGAGGTAGTTGGCTGTGTGTCACTCTACAGCACACCAAAACATGAGGGAAGAGGTAGTTGGCTGTGTGTCACTCTACAGCACACCAAAACATGAGGGAAGAGGTAGTTGGGCTGTGTGTCACTCTACAACACACCAAAGCATGAGGGAAGAGGTAGTTGGGCTGTGTGCCACTCTACAACACACCAAAACATGAGGGAAGAGGTAGTTGGGCTGTGTGCCACTCTACAACACACCAAAACATGAGGGAAGAGGTAGTTGGCTGTGTGTCACTCTACAGCACACCAAAGCATGAGGGAAGAGGTAGTTGGGCTGTGTTTAACTCTACAACACACCAAAACATTAAAAACGTACAGTACTTTCTGACTCACCGTTGTCCGTGTAGCGCCTTCCATAACAGTTCAAGCTCTGCTCGATCATCTCCCTGGGAAGGAGAAGGGGTTTGGATGAGTATTAAACAAATACATTAGTTCCCTACCACACACACACCATTTTTAATGTTGTCATGACAATTACATGCAACAGAGAGCTTCCGCACACTTCAGTTCAATGCACATTCTAAAGATGTTTGTTGTCCTGAGCCTTTAGTCAAATGTGGCCTTTGACAGAGCTGACAACATGATGACTAAGTATTACATCAAACTACTCTCCTCTTTATCATTTTATTTAACTAGGCAAGTCAGTTAACAATAAATTCTTATTAAAATGACGGCCTACACCGGCCAAACCGGGACGACACTGGGCCAATTGTGCGCCGCCCTAGGGGACAGCCGTAACGTTGCCTAACTGCACCTACTGTGGCTCCAGACGTCCTAACTCCTCCAGACTGACACGAAGAGGGACTTTACTGAAGGACCAGGACTCAGAGTCCACCAGCTGAGTGATGTGACCCAGTAGCTTCATCTCATAGTCAAAATCCAACAGCCTCCAGTAGCCTAGAATACACAAGAGAGGAACATGTGAAAAGAGCACAGGACAAACACCTCATACATGTGGACACACCAAGGCCAGCATGTATATAGACACAAACCACATACAGTAGATCACATATCTAAATGGGGGAAAAAAAAGTGTGAGAAAATAAACATTTGGAAGATTTGAGAATCATTCTTACCGTTGACCTCACAGGCATGAATAGTCTGTAGTTGGGCCTCCAGTTCCTCCTCACTTGCTTGGATTCTTTCAAGCAGGTCTCCCATAGTGTACTGCCAAAAGGAAACGTTTTATCAAGCAGGTCTCCCTTAGTGTACTGCCAAAAGGAAACGTTTTATCAAGCAGGTCTCCCTTAGTGTACTGCCAAAAGGAAACGTTTTATCAAGCAGGTCTCCATAGTGTACTTCCAAAAGGAAACGTTTTATCAAGCAGGTCTCCCATAGTGTACTGCCAGGGTCTCCCTTAAAAAAGGAAACGTTTTATCAAGTAGGTCTCCCTTAGTGTACTGCCAAAAGGAAACGTTTTATCAAGCAGGTCTCCCTTAGTGTACTGCCAAAAGGAAACGTTTTATCAAGCAGGTCTCTCATAGTGTACTGCCAAAAGGAAACGCTTTATCAAGCAGGTCTCCCATAGTTACATTTTAGTCATTTAGCAGACTCTTATCCAGAGCGACTTACAGTACTGAGTGCATAAATTGCCATACTTTGTTTTGGTACTGGTCTCTCGTGGGAATGGAACCCACAACTCTGGCGTTGGAAGGTCCATGTTCTACCAACTGAGCCACACGGGACCACCAAAAGGAAAGGTTGTAAAAACAGAGAACGGTAGCGTAGCGGCAGACATTTACTCCGTGTACATTAGAGATGATGTTCCAGCGTGTACTGGCCTTTCCTACGTGTCTTTTCTTAGTACTGGCCTTTCCTACGTGTCTTTTCTTAGTACTGGCCTTTCCTACGTGTCTTTTCTTAGTACTGGCCTTTCCTACGTGTCTTTTCTTAGTACTGGCCTTTCCTACGTGTCTTTTCTTAGCGGCACCAACTTCGCTGATAGTTGCTTGATTGAGGAAAAGTTGTACCGACTATGAATGTGACAGTCCTACCTTAAGAATGGACTGGGAGTCTCTCTGGATATAATCTAGTAGAGTTACCTTCCCCTCAGTGACATCCTCCTGCCCACTGATACCTGGGCCCTCGTACGGATTCTCCATCAGAAGTCTCTCTGGATATAATCTAGTAGAGTTAATAAGTACCTTCCCCTCAGTGACATCCTCCTGCCCACTGATAACTGGGCCCTCGTACGGATTCTCCATCAGAAGTCTCTTCAGCTTCTTTAGTTTGGGATGGCGCTTTCTCAACTCCCAGTAACTGTTAGAAAAGCCCCAAATCTGTTGGGAAAAGGGTCATTTCTTAGGTCCTGAATACATTTCAGCATATTATTTCACACGGCAACATTCTGTAGGTACTGGAGAGCATTATTGGTGTGTAACATTTGGGGAAAGTCGTACAGTGTTGATAACATTGAATGATGTGGGTCAGGTATTCCCAAACTGGGGTAACGAGCGTACCCCCCCCTCCCCCCAACGAGCAATGCCGTTAAATTAAACCATCTAGTGTGCCGCGAAATAACAACACAATGTCAAATACAGGAAGCCTAGTCAAACCATTAACATCCAATCACATTAACCGTTACTCTCTCGCGCAAAACAGTCACGCTTGCGCTAGACATTTAGAAACTAAACATGACAATTTGAAAAATAAGCCGCGGGAGTTTATTGAGCGAGAATAAAGACGACTTTTGAGTAGTTAGACATGTATAAAAGCAAGAGTTACCATTAATAAGAAGGGGCTAGAAGAGTCTTACATGGTGAGCTACTGAGTAGCTAGGACAGACAAGACCCATCATATAGTGGAGGACTTCCATTATTCCTGCTGCCACATATATGGCTGGGACAATGCTGGGTGGAAAAGGCCCAAAGAACTATACAGACAATGACTTCATCAAACACTGTTTCATGAGAAAATCAGTGACATGGCAGATGTTTTGAAACAATTACTGCTTCGCATACGAGCCAGTGACTTCTATACGGTACAGCTGGATGAGTCAACAGGCCTGGCACAGCTCCTGGTATATGTCTGTTACAGCTGGATGAGTCAACAGACCTGGCCTGGCACAGCTCCTGGTATATGTCTGTTACAGCTGGATGAGTCAACAGGCCTGGCACAGCTCCTGGTATATGTCTGTTACAGCTGGATGAGTCAACAGGCCTGGCCTGGCACAGCTCCTGGTATATGTCTGTTACAGCTGGATGAGTCAACAGGCCTGGCACAGCTCCTGGTATATGTCTGTTACAGCTGGATGAGTCAACAGGCCTGGCACAGCTCCTGGTATATGTCTGTTACAGCTGGATGAGTCAACAGGCCTGCCTGGCACAGCTCCTGGTATATGTCTGTTACAGCTGGATGAGTCAACAGACGTGGCCTGGCACAGCTCCTGGTATATGTCTGTTACAGCTGGATGAGTCAACAGACGTGGCCTGGCACAGCTCCTGGTATATGTCTGTTACAGCTGGATGAGTCAACAGACGTGGCCTGGCACAGCTCCTGGTATATGTCTGTTACAGCTGGATGAGTCAACAGGCCCTGGCACAGCTCCTGGTATATGTCTGTTACAGCTGGATGAGTCAACAGACGTGGCCTGGCACAGCTCCTGGTATATGTCTGTTACAGCTGGATGAGTCAACAGACGTGGCCTGGCACAGCTCCTGGTATATGTCTGTTACAGCTGGATGAGTCAACAGACAGGGCCTGGCACAGCTCCTGGTATATGTATGTTACAGCTGGATGAGTCAACAGACAGGGCCTGGCACAGCTCCTGGTATATGTCTGTTACAGCTGGATGAGTCAACAGACAGGGCCTGGCACAGCTCCTGGTATATGTCTGTTACAGCTGGATGAGTCAACAGACAGGGCCTGGCACAGCTCCTGGTATATGTCTGTTACAGCTGGATGAGTCAACAGGCCTGGCACAGCTCCTGGTATATGTCTGTTACAGCTGGATGAGTCAACAGACGTGGCCTGGCACAGCTCCTGGTATATGTCTGTTACAGCTGGATGAGTCAACAGACGTCGCGGGCCTGGCACAGCTCCTGGTATATGTCTGTTACAGCTGGATGAGTCAACAGACATGGCCTGGCACAGCTCCTGGTATATGTCTGTTACAGCTGGATGAGTCAACAGACATGGCCTGGCACAGCTCCTGGTATATGTCTGTTACAGCTGGATGAGTCAACAGGCCTGGCACAGCTCCTGGTATATGTCTGTTACAGCTGGATGAGTCAACAGACAGGGCCTGGCACAGCTCCTGGTATATGTCTGTTACAGCTGGATGAGTCAACAGACAGGGCCTGGCACAGCTCCTGGTATATGTCTGTTACAGCTGGATGAGTCAACAGACAGGGCCTGGCACAGCTCCTGGTATATGTCTGTTACAGCTGGATGAGTCAACAGACAGGGCCTGGCACAGCTCCTGGTATATGTCTGTTACAGCTGGATGAGTCAACAGGGCCTGGCACAGCTCCTGGTATATGTCTGTTACAGCTGGATGAGTCAACAGACATGGCCTGGCACAGCTCCTGGTATATGTCTGTTACAGCTGGATGAGTCAACAGACAGGGCCTGGCACAGCTCCTGGTATATGTCTGTTACAGCTGGATGAGTCAACAGGGCCTGGCACAGCCTCTGGTATATGTCTGTTACAGCTGGATGAGTCAACAGGGGCCTGGCACAGCTCCTGGTATATGTCTGTTACAGCTGGATGAGTCAACAGGGCCTGGCACAGCTCCTGGTATATGTCTGTTACAGCTGGATGAGTCAACAGACATGGCCCTGGCACAGCTCTGGTATATGTCTGTTACAGCTGGATGAGTCACAGGCCTGGCACAGCTCCTGGTATATGTCTGTTACAGCTGGATGAGTCAACAGACATTTGTTCTGGCACAGCTCCTGGTATATGTCTGTTACAGCTGGATGAGTCAACAGGGCCTGAGCACTGTTCACTGCATGAGTCAACAGCTCACAGCTCCTGGTATATGTCTGTTACAGCTGGATGAGTCAACAGACAGGCCTGGCACAGCTCCTGGTATATGTCTGTTACAGCTGGATGAGTCAACAGGGCCTGACACAGCTCCTGGTATATGTATGTTACAGCTGGATGAGTCAACAGGGCCTGACACAGCTCCTGGTATATGTCCGTTACGTTTATCGGGGGTCAATTAAGGAAGACATCCTCTTCTGCAAACCAGGACAACAGGAGAGGATATTTTTAAAGTGCTGGACAGCTTAGTGACATCAAATGGACTTTGGTGGTCAAGATGTGTTGCATCTGGGGCTCTTGGGTCAGAGAGGGTCTAGGGTCCACTGCAGGTATCCTAGTGGTTAGAGTGTTGGGTAACCAAGGCTGCAAGTTCAAATCCCCGAGCTGACAAGGTACAAATCTGTCGTTCTGCCCCTGAACAGGCAGTTAACCCACTGTTCCTAGGCCGTCATAAGAATTTGTTCTTAACTGACTTGCCTAGTTAAATAAAGGTAAAATTTAAAAAAAAAAATCTGTGCAAAAGCCATGACAGGGAGACATAGTGGAGTGGTAACGCGTGTACAAGCAGCTGCTCCCGACGCCACTTAGGTTCACTGCAGCATCCACCGAGAGGCTCTTGGGTCCACTGCAGCATCCACAGAGAGGCTCTTGGGTCCACTGCAGCATCCACAGAGAGGCTCTTGGGTCCACTGCAGCATCCACAGAGAGGCTCTTGGGTCCACTGCAGCATCCACAGAGAGGCTCTTGGGTCCACTGCAGCATCCACAGAGAGGCTCTTGGGTCCACTGCAGCATCCACAGAGAGGCTCTTGGGTCCACTGCAGCATCCACAGAGAGGCTCTTGGGTCCACTGCAGCATCCACAGAGAGGCTCTTGGGTCCACTGCAGCATCCACAGAGAGGCTCTTGGGTCCACTGCAGCATCCACAGAGAGGCTCTTGGGTCCACTGCAGCATCCACAGAGAGGCTCTTGGGTCCACTGCAGCATCCACAGAGAGGCTCTTGGGTTCACTGCAGCATCCACAGAGAGGCTCTTGGGTCCACTGCAGCATCCACAGAGAGGCTCTTGGGTCCACTGCAGCATCCACAGAGAGGCTCTTGGGTACACTGCAGCATCCACAGAGAGGCTCTTGGGTTCACTGCAGCATCCACAGAGAGGCTCTTGGGTTCACTGCAGCATCCACAGAGAGGCTCTTGGGTTCACTGCAGCATCCACAGAGAGGCTCTTGGGTCCACTGCAGCATCCACCGAGAGGCTCTTGGGTTCACTGCAGCATCCACCGAGAGGCTCTTGGGTTCACTGCAGCATCCACCGAGAGGCTCTTGGGTTCACTGCAGCATCCACCGAGAGGCTCTTGGGTTCACTGCAGCATCCACAGAGAGGCTCTTGGGTTCACTGCAGCATCCACAGAGAGGCTCTTGGGTTCACTGCAGCATCCACAGAGAGGCTCTTGGGTTCACTGCAGCATCCACAGAGAGGCTCTTGGGTTCACTGCAGCATCCACAGAGAGGCTCTTGGGTTCACTGCAGCATCCACAGAGAGGCTCTTGGGTTCACTGCAGCATCCACAGAGAGGCTCTTGGGTTCACTGCAGCATCCACAGAGAGGCTCTTGGGTTCACTGCAGCATCCACAGAGAGGCTCTTGGGTTCACTGCAGCATCCACAGAGAGGCTCTTGGGTTCACTGCAGCATCCACAGAGAGGCTCTTGGGTTCACTGCAGCATCCACAGAGAGGCTCTTGGGTACACTGCAGCATCCACCTAGAGGCTCTTGGGTACACTGCAGCATCCACCTAGAAGCTCTTGGGTTCACTGCAGCATCCACCTAGAGGCTCTTGGGTTCACTGCAGCATCCACCTAGAGGCTCTTGGGTTCACTGCAGCATCCACCTAGAGGCTCTTGGGTTCACTGCAGCATCCACCGAGAGGCTCTTGCTACCAAGGGAATGCCTGACAGCTTGAAAGATGTTTTGGACTCTACAGTGAAAATGGGTAACTTGGTTAAAGCAAGGCCCCTGAACTCTTGTATTTTCTGCATTATGCAAATGATCTGGACAGCGACCATGTAACGCTTTTATAACATACAGAAGTGCTCTGGTTATCAAGGGGCAAAGTATTGACACGTTTCTTTGAATTGAGAGACGAGCTTCAAGTTCTTTACTGACCATAATGTTCACTTGTCTGACCACCTGCATGATAATGAGTTTCTCACACGACTGGTCTATCTGGGTGATGTTTCTTCTCACCTGACTGATCTGAATGTAGGACTACAGGGACTCTTTGCAACTATATTCAATGTGCAGAACAAAATTGATGCTATGATTAAGAAGTTGGAACAAGGACAACACACAGGTCTTTCCATCATTGTATGATTTTTTATGTGCAAATTAACTCACGTTTACGGACAATGTCAAATGTGCGAGCTGGGTGTGCAATTACACAGGTACTTTCCAGAAACAAACAACTGGATTCGTTATCCCTTCCATGCCCTGCTGCCAGTCCACTTACCCATATCTGAACAAGAGAGCCTCATAAATTGCAACAAGCGGTTCTGTGAATAAATTCTATTTAAATCAGAAGCCACAGCCAGATATCTGGATCGGGCTGCACTCAGAGCATCTTGCCTTGGCAAATCGAGCTGTTAAGACACTGATCAAATCAAATCAAATGTATTTATATGGCCCTTCGTACATCAGCTGATATCTCAAAGTGCTGTACAGAAACCCAGCCTAAAACCCCAAACAGCAAGCAATGCAGGTGTAGAAGCACGGTGGCTAGGAAAAACTCCCTAGAAAGGCCAAAACCTAGGAAGAAACCTAGAGAGGAACCAGGCTATGTGGGGTGGCCAGTCCTCTTCTGGCTGTGCCGGGTGGAGATTATAAACCTAGAGAGGAACCAGGCTATGTGGGGTGGCCAGTCCTCTTCTGGCTGTGCCGGGTCGAGATTATAAACCTAGAGAGGAACCAGGCTATGTGGGGTGGCCAGTCCTCTTCTGGCTGTGCTGGGTGGAGATTATAAACCTAGAGAGGAACCAGGCTATGAGGGGTGGCCAGTCCTCTTCTGGCTGTGCCGGGTGGAGATTATAACAGAACATGGCCAAGATGTTCAAATGTTCATAAATGACCAGCATGGTCGAATAATAATAAGGCAGTCCTACCTTAAGATGAATTTGCAACCACGTACCTATGTGAGAGTAGATTCTCTGCCCTCACTAGCATGACAACTAAATACAGGCACAGACTGTGTGTGGTAAATGATTTAAGACTGAGACTCTCTCCAATACAACCCAACATTGCATAGTTATGTGCATCCTGTCAAGCACACCCTTCTCATTAACCTGTGGTGAGTTATTCTCAATTTACGATAAACAAATAATTTTTTATATGTAAGATGGTTAAATAAAGAGCAAAATGATTGATTATTATTATTTGTGCCGTGGTCCTATAAGAGCTCTTTGTCACTTCCAACGAGCCGGGTTGTGACAAACTCACTCATTCTTATGCTTAATAAAGGTACCGTATAGTGTGTGTGTGTGGCAGGCTTACAATGATGGCAAAAAAACAACATTTGAGAGTGTGCTGACCCTGGTGCTAGAGGGGGTACAGCTGGAGGTTGAATGTTTGAAGGGGTACGGGGACTATAAAAAGTTTGGGAACCACTAATGTAGGTGAACACAGTGCATTAGAAAAACATTTAATACGTCACAATGACCTCACTGTTAGAATGTCTATAGCTATTTAGTGTGCGTGTGTCAGCATGTTAACGTAATATCTACTGTACAGACATTCAATAACAGATCAGTGGTTTTCTAAATGGCTGTCACACAAGAAACATTCATGGTGTTCAGATAGTTGATAAGACTCCTACCTGTGCATGGACCAGCTGAGAGCTGGCCTGGTTGTCAGTAGTCAGCTGATCTGGAGTCAGGCAGCCAGGCACTAACAGCAGGAGGTTTGAGGTGTCAGCTATCTTCAGGTCATAAGTCTTGTCTTCACTGCACAGGACAGCTCTCTCATCCTGGTCTCCTCTGATAACCAGGCTGCAGGTAGAGAACAAGGATAAGGGAGAGAGATTGTGGAGATCGTTGACGTGTAGAGAGACTCAACGTTAAAACAGTCTCTCTACACGTCAATATTAAACAGACTGTTTTTAACGTTGACGTGTAGAGAACGCGGCAACAGCTGGATGACTTGTTTTCACCAGGGCTGGACAACCCTCCTCCTATAGAGGTAGTAGGTGGGTGGCCCTTGACCATCACACTCAGTTCCATTACATCTGTTACACATTACAACTATATTACATTACTCATTACACTGTTCTGCCTTATTATTATTCGACCATGCTGGTCATTTATGAACATTTGAACATCTTGGTCATGTTCTGTTATAATCTCTACCCGGCACAGCCAGAAGAGGACTGGCCACCCCACATAGCCTGGTTCCTCTCTAGGTTTCTTCCTAGGTTTTGGCCTTTCTAGGGAGTTTTTCCTAGCCACCGTGCTTTTACACCTGCATTGTTTGCTGTTTGGGGTTTTAGGCTGGGTTTCTGTACAGCACTTTGAGATATCAGCTGATGTACGAAGGGCTATATAAATAAATTTGATTTGATTTGATCACACATCAGAGTCATTGGATGAAGGGGTATTCTGAAGGAGGAGTTTAAATAAGAGACATGACGCTCAGTCTATACATTAACCCGCATCTCTTGCAGTACGGTTTTTGTGGAATAATTTTTTTAATGTGATATGAAAAGTAGAGTGATTTATGTTTCTATAACTGTACTGCAAGTGTGAATCGATTCACGTTTAGTTTGAGTATTTGGCCGTTTTTGGCTTCCGGGGCCAATTTGCCCTTTAAAACAGGACATGTAAGGTCCTTGGACTAACGGAGTAACGGTAGACTCCTCAAACCTGAATCAGGTGTGTTTCAGTCCAACACACCTGATTCAGTTTATCAAGGTCCTGATGGAGAAGCTCAATCATAGAATCAGGTGTGTTGGAGCAAATGCCTGCAGACATCCGGTAACAGTCCAGGTGGGTTGCCAACGCACACTACATACACGTAATCTGTGAACCCAGAACACAATCTCGCGTAAACCAACCAGTCACCTGCGAATGTTTAGGAGAGACAACCCACCGCCACATTTCTATTAACGTAACTGTGTTTAATCTCTTAACTGTGTATTTATGTTGAATTATCTACATTGTAACTATGCAGATACTTTACCTCTTTCCTGCTTCTATGTGTTTACAAAGCGTGTCATCCAGTTCCATCAGGCAGTAGTCTCCGGACGAGACGCTTTCTCCAAAAGTCAAACAGTGAATTGTGTTCTGCAAATCATTCTCTTTTAGTTTGGCGATTTGTATGGTCGCCTGCACCTCTTCTAATGTTCTCGACATATGGTTCTAATATACGAGCTAACTTTAAATTGAATGAGAAATAGCCTATTTTGTAGTGTACTCCAACTAAATGTGTTTCTCGCTAGATTAACTTTCCCGCAATATATACCGGAAGTACGAAGGCATATTTGATTGACGGCGGCATAGGCCAATGAAAGTGTTGGCCCTCCTACGGTACAGTCGATTTATGTCCCCGCAGCAGGTCGAGTTCACCCGACGTGGGTGCACGGTGCTGAAATCTTACCACTGGAAATGATCAGATCGAAACCAACCTTCATCTACGGTCACTGAACCTAACCATAGCGCCAAAGGCGATGCGCTTAGGTTCGCTAAGCACACCGAGTGAGTGCAGTTTGTTGGTTTGAGACTAGTCCACTTATCCGATTCTGAAACATTTGGATATATCGCCTTCTTGGTTAACTTCCACAATGCCCACTTGTCTTCTGAGCGTTGCCAATTTAGCAACTTTGTCGCTATATTAAGCGAGTTTTCAGACCCCTCCAGCGACTTTTTTATTGGTGAAAGATTCTAGCGACAAAATTCTGATTTTCTTTTTCAGGCTGCCTTTGGGGTTGACACAGAGGGTGTCTATGATTTTGATAGCATTTAGAGACTTTTCCCACTCAATTCTGCCGCAAACAACAGTGGGTGACGGTGCAGGCTACTTGTGCAACATTATTCACATCAACGACGCACTCACATGCCGCGTTCATGTACTAGTTTGAAACAAGGAAACTGACATTTCCTGGTTGCACGCGTGTATAACTTCAACCTATTAGCAAATCGGACATTTCCGAGTTTCTTAGTTCCAACTAGCACTTGAATGCGGCAAATAATCAGAGAGGCAACAACGTGCGGCGGAAGAGGGCGAAAACGCGACGTGGGGACCGCAGTTGTGCCGCATCAAGCCAAATTCGTGATGTGACGCCGTCGCGGAAACGGTAAAACGTAATCTAGCGTCTTCTAGCGACAAATCAAGGAGTCAATAGCTGTAATCACTGAAAACCAGTCGGCAACACTGCACGGTGTCAACGTGCTTTTCATGGTAGGATCGCGTAGTAAACAGAGGCAGAGGTCGGAGTGGAGCTCATTACTACTGAAGAAATCTATGCACATTTCACAAGGAATCGCTGTTCGTTGAATGAAGCTTTACCGACGAGAAAATAATATGCAGACGTTTAGATGGTTAGCGGACCAGTTTAATTTTTAGAATACCAAAGAAGTTCAACATCAAGCTAGTGTCCCCTCTTGCATAGCTATAGATAGCGTCTGTCCATTTTTCACTGTGTGAAACGTGTTTTTTGTAAATGCATTTCTCAGATTATGCTGCTGGTTTGCAAATCTAGGACAACGTGATCTCGAGGAACAATAAATCAACTATTTTTTATCCATGGTGTTTGCAAGGTAAATTATTTGAAAAAATGTTATGCGTTTAACTGTGCACGTAATGATCAAATACTACAGCACATGTGTGTCAGAGATGGACCACAAGCAGGGGTGTTTTACCTGTGATCATGGAGGATATGAGTGCACTGTGAGCTAACGTTATCTAAACTATCCTGGTTACTTCAATAGATTGTGCTGTTGATATTCTGCAATTTTTTGGGGATGTACGAATGACTGGTTACGTCAGTTATGACACTAATACAGTATAGCTACAGTCATTAGGACAGAATACAGGGGAGCTATTCCGACGGCTTGTCAATGACATAAGGATAGGCAGCTATGTATGGTGTACTGTACAGTGGAGCTATTCCGACGGCTTGTCAATGACATAAGGATAGGCAGCTATGTATGGTGTACTGTACAGTGGAGCTATTCAGACAGCTTGTCAATGACATAAGATAGGCAGCTATGTATGGTGTACTGTACAGTGGAGCTATTCAGACGGCTTGTCAATGACATAAGATAGGCAGCTATGTATGGTGTACTGTACAGGGGAGATATTCCGACGGCTTGTCAATGACATAAGGATAGGCAGCTATGTATGGTGTACTGTACAGTGGAGCTATTCCGACGGCTTGTCAATGACATAAGATAGGCAGCTATGTATGGTGTACTGTACAGTGGAGCTATTCCGACGGCTTGTCAATGACATAAGGATAGGCAGCTATGTATGGTGTACTGTACAGTGGAGCTATTCCGACGGCTTGTCAATGACATAAGGATAGGCAGCTATGTATGGTGTACTGTACAGTGGAGCTATTCCGACGGCTTGTCAATGACATAAGGATAGGCAGCTATGTATGGTGTACTGTACAGTGGAGCTATTCAGACGGCTTGTCAATGACATAAGATAGGCAGCTATGTATGGTGTACTGTACAGTGGAGCTATTCCGACGGCTTGTCAATGACATAAGATAGGCAGCTATGTATGGTGTACTGTACAGTGGAGCTATTCAGACGGCTTGTCAATGACATAAGGATAGGCAGCTATGTATGGTGTACTGTACAGTGGAGCTATTCAGACGGCTTGTCAATGACATAAGATAGGCAGCTATGTATGGTGTACTGTACAGTGGAGCTATTCAGACGGCTTGTCAATGACATAAGATAGGCAGCTATGTATGGTGTACTGTACAGTGGAGCTATTCCGACGGCTTGTCAATGACATAAGATAGGCAGCTATGTATGGTGTACTGTACAGTGGAGCTATTCTACGGCTTGTCAATGACATAAGGCTATATGGTGTACTGTACAGCTATGTAAGATGCTGTACACAGTGGAGCTATTCCGACGGCTTGTCAATGACATAAGGATAGGCAGCTATGTATGGTGTACTGTACAGTGGAGCTATTCCGACGGCTTGTCAATGACATAAGGATAGGCAGCTATGTATGGTGTACTGTACAGGGGAGATATTCCGACGGCTTGTCAATGACATAAGATAGGCAGCTATGTATGGTGTACTGTACAGTGGAGCTATTCAGACGGCTTGTCAATGACATAAGATAGGCAGCTATGTATGGTGTACTGTACAGTGGAGCTATTCAGACGGCTTGTCAATGACATAAGGATAGGCAGCTATGTATGGTGTACTGTACAGTGGAGCTATTCCGACGGCTTGTCAATGACATAAGATAGGCAGCTATGTATGGTGTACTGTACAGTGGAGCTATTCCGACGGCTTGTCAATGACATAAGGATAGGCAGCTATGTATGGTGTACTGTAGCTCGTTTTCACAGGCTATGATGCCTTTGGCTTGTGTACAGTATTTACAGTGCCAGTAATATTTCCGTTGTTTTAACAGTTGTAAAGAGATGGATGGTATCGGGAACACAATGCAGAAGAAGGCTGCGGAGCTCGAGCGCATGGCCGAGGTTCTCGTCACCGGAGAGCAGTTGAGGTAGGAGTGGCTGGCTCGAGCTGAGAGCTCTGTATGATCCTGTTCAAACTGTGTTGCGGCTTTTCAAACAAAGGCGTGAATTGTACCCATTCAAACCAGCGCACAAATACAATACATTTTCTGCATTGCCAATGTGTATTGCGTTGTACTGGCCTAGTGCACGCACACAATGTGATTATTTCAAGTCTCAAATGTTATTTTTTTTGTTGCATTGTTTAACTGAAAGCTATTCATTCATTCATTGTGGTGTCAATCCGAAGAACGCTGCTGCTTGTTTTAGTGGAAGAGAAGTAACACCTGCTATTTGTGGAACAGAACACACACCCTTGGCCCATATTAGGGGTGCCATAAAAAAGCATGATTGAACTAGTGAGATAGCAGGAAGGGACAGCAGTGAGTGTCAACATCAGTGAAATTACTCTTTATAATTGGCATTGAAACGTTTTATCGCCTGTCAGGGTGTGTGTGTGTGTGTGTGTGTTGCTGTGTGTTTACAGATCTTTATCTTCATCATGGTCAAATCATGGTCAGCCAATAAACTCAAAGTCAGTGTTCCCTATCAGTGGTTAATCTTTGACCCTCTCTAAAATGGTCACTTTTAACTAGGGCTGTGATAATATCAGTATCACATTTATCTTTCTATGGCAAAAATGAAAACGGGACGCAGACCCAACTCTTTTTTTTTTGTCCTTTAAAAAACCTGCTTTGTGTAAAATATTGTGTTGTAACTTTGAAAATAAATACATGTGTCTCTGAATGACAACGTAATGTTTTCCTAAAGAAGTTAAATCTGCTTTATCTGGAACACAATGCCACGATACTAACGAGTATTCTCCCTGGCCCTACTTTTAACCTACCACAGCATGGCACAGTACTAGTCTGGTCTCCCTGGCCCTACTTTTAACCTACCACAGCATGGCACAGTACTAGTCTGGTCTCCCTGGCCCTACTTTTAACCTACCACAGCATGGCACAGTACTAGTCTGGTCTCCCTGGCCCTACTTTTAACCTACCACAGCATGGCACAGTACTAGTCTGGTCTCCCTGGCCCTACTTTTAACCTACCACAGCATGGCACAGTACTAGTCTGGTCTAGTTTGCATGTCTTTTAACCTACCACAGCATGGCACAGTACTAGTCTGGTCTAGTTGGCATGTCTTTTAGCCTACCACAGTACTAGTCTGGTCTAGTTGGCATGTCTTTTAACCTACCACAGCATGGCACAGTACTAGTCTGGTCTAGTTGGCATGTCTTTATCCTACCACAGTACTAGTCTGGTCTAGTTGGCATGTCTTTTTACCTACCACAGTACTAGTCTGGTCTAGTTGGCATGTCTTTTAGCCTACCACAGTACTAGTCGGGTCTAGTTGGCATGTCTTTTAACCTACCACAGTACTAGTCTGGTCTAGTTGGCATGTCTTTTAACCTACCACAGTACTGGTCTGGTCTAGTTGGCATGTCTTTTAACCTACCACAGTACTAGTCTGGTCTAGTTGGCATGTCTTTTAGCCTACCACAGTACTAGTCTGGTCTAGTTGGCATGTCTTTTAACCTACCACAGTACTAGTCTGGTCTAGTTGGCATGTCTTTTAACCTACCACAGTACTAGTCTGGTCTAGTTGGCATGTTTTTCTCCCAACAAAGTAATAACCTCGTGCTTAATGTAACTAAGAACAGGAAGACTTGTGTCTCTATATCATATCATTGACTAGAGGTCATCTGGGGATAGGCTATGTCTGCCTCCCAAATGGCCCCCTGTTGCCTTTCTAGTGTAGGGGAATACGGTGCCCTGTCTTAGACATGCTGACACAGATGTTGCTGGCCACTGGCTAGCACTAGCAGCGCTGCCTGGAATAATTGGTCACAGCTGAACATAGTGCACCTGCCTCCCTTTGGCCCAGTTGAACAAGAGTACAAGACATGCTGTTGTGCTGAAGATTAGCTCGTAGCTAATCGGCAGGTAGCCTAGTGGTCAGTGTGTTGGGCCAGTAACCGAAAGGTTGCTAGATCGAATCCCCGACTTGACAAGGTAAAAAGCTGTCGTTCTGCCCCTGAACAAGTTAACCCACTGTTCCCCTGAACAAGTTAACCCACTGTTCCCTGGTAGGCCATCATTGTAAATAAGACTCTGTTCTTAACTGACTTGCCTAGTTAAATTAGAATGGTATTTTTGACCCCTGGCTTTATAATTCTAGTGAGGAAACCAAGCCGTGTGGATTCATGGCAGGGTTTAGGTTACTCGCTACATAGTGCACTACTTTGACGAGAGCCCTATAGGGCACCGAGGCTCGGACTGAGCTGCCAAATCGAATCCAGGAGACGCTAGACAGTAGTAGATTCTACAGAGACCTCTAATCCAGGAGACTCTAGACAGTAGTAGATTCTACAGAGACCTCTAATCCAGGAGACTCTAGACAGTAGTAGATTCTACAGAGACCTCTAATCCAGGAGACTCTAGACAGTAGTAGATTCTACAGAGACCTCTAATCCAGGAGACTCTAGACAGTAGTAGATTCTACAGAGACCTCTAATCCAGGAGACAGCAGTAGATTCTACAGAGACCTCTAATCCAGGAGACACTAGACAGTAGTAGATTCTACAGAGACCTCTAATCCAGGAGACTCTAGACAGTAGTAGATTCTACAGAGACCTCTAATCCAGGAGACTCTAGACAGTAGTAGATTCTACAGAGACCTCTAATCCAGGAGACTCTAGACAGTAGTAGATTCTACAGAGACCTTTAATCCAGGAGACTCTAGACAGTAGTAGATTCTAGACCTCTAATCCAGGAGACTCTAGACAGTAGTAGAGACTCTAGACAGTAGTAGATTCTACAGAGACCTCTAATCCAGGAGACTCTAGACAGTAGTAGATTCTACAGAGACCTCTAATCCAGCTAGACAGTAGTAGATTCTACAGAGACCTCTAATCCAGGAGACTCTAGACAGTAGTAGATTCTACAGAGACCTCTAATCCAGGAGACTCTAGACAGTAGTAGATTCTACAGAGACCTCTAATCCAGCTAGACAGTAGTAGATTCTACAGAGACCTCTAATCCAGGAGACTCTAGACAGTAGTAGATTCTACAGAGACCTCTAATCCAGGAGACTCTAGACAGTAGTAGATTCTACAGAGACCTCTAATCCAGGAGACTCTAGACAGTAGTAGATTCTACAGAGACCTCTAATCCAGGAGACTCTAGACAGTAGTAGATTCTACAGAGACCTCTAATCCAGGAGACCGTAGTAGATTTTACAGAGACCTCTAATCCAGGTAGACAGTAGTAGATTCTACAGAGACCTCAGTAAGATTCTACAGAGACCTGTAATCCAGGAGACTCTAGACAGTAGTAGATTCTACAGAGACCTCTAATCCAGGAGACTCTAGACAGTAGTAGATTCTACAGAGACCTCTAATCCAGGAGACTCTAGACAGTAGTAGATTCTACAGAGACCTGTAATCCAGGAGACACTAGACAGTAGTAGATTCTACAGAGACCTGTAATCCAGGAGACTCTAGACAGTAGTAGAGACCTCTAATCAGAGACCTAGACAGTAAGATTCCAGAGACCTCTAATCCAGACAGTAGTAGATTCTACAGAGACCTCTAATCCAGGAGACTCTAGACAGTAGTAGATTCTACAGAGACCTCTAATCCAGGAGACTCTAGACAGTAGTAGATTCTACAGAGACCTCTAATCCAGGAGACTCTAGACAGTAGTAGATTCTACAGAGACCTCTAATCCAGGAGACTCTAGACAGTAGTAGATTCTACAGAGACCTCTAATCCAGGAGACTCTAGACAGTAGTAGATTCTACAGAGACCTCTAATCCAGACTCTAGACTAGTAGATTCTAGACAGTAGTAGATTCTACAGAGACCTCTAATCCAGGAGACAGAGACCTAATCCAGACAGTAGATTCTACAGATTAATCTAGACAGAGACCTCTAATCCAGGAGACTCTAGACAGTAGTAGATTCTACAGAGACCTCTAATCCAGGAGACTCTAGACAGTAGTAGATTCTACAGAGACCTCTAATCCAGGAGACTCTAGACAGTAGTAGATTCTACAGAGACCTCTAATCCAGAGACAGAGTAGATTCTACAGAGACCTAGAGACTCTAGACAGTAGTAGATTCTACAGAGACCTGTAATCCAGAGACTCTAGACAGTAGTAGATTCTACAGAGACCTCTAATCCAGGAGACTCTAGACAGTAGTAGATTCTACAGAGACCTCTAATCCAGGAGACTCTAGACAGTAGTAGATTCTACAGAGACCTCTAATCCAGGAGACTCTAGACAGTAGTAGATTCTACAGAGACCTCTAATCCAGGAGACTCTAGACAGTAGTAGATTCTACAGAGACCTCTAATCCAGGAGACTCTAGACAGTAGTAGATTCTACAGAGACCTCTAATCCAGGAGATGCTAGACAGTAGTAGATTCTAGAGATCTCTAATCCAGGAGACCGTAGTAGATTTTACAGAGATCTCTAATCCAGGTAGACAGTAGTAGATTCTACAGAGACCTCTAATCCAGGAGACAGTAGTAGATTCTACAGAGACCTCTAATCCAGGAGACTCTAGACAGTAGTAGATTCTACAGAGACCTCTAATCCAGGAGACTCTAGACAGTAGTAGATTCTACAGAGACCTCTAATCCAGGAGACTCTAGACAGTAGTAGATTCTACAGAGACCTCTAATCCAGGAGACTCTAGACAGTAGTAGATTCTACAGAGACCTCTAATCCAGGAGACTCTAGACAGTAGTAGATTCTACAGAGACCTCTAATCCAGGAGACACTAGACAGTAGTAGATTCTACAGAGACCTCTAATCCAGGAGACTCTAGACAGTAGTAGATTCTAATCAGAGACCTAGACAGTAGTAGATTCCAGGAGAATCAGGAGACTAGACAGTAGTAGATTCTACAGAGACCTCTAATCCAGGAGACTCTAGACAGTAGTAGATTCTACAGAGACCTCTAATCCAGGAGACTCTAGACAGTAGTAGATTCTACAGAGACCTGTAATCCAGGAGACTCTAGACAGTAGTAGATTCTACAGAGACCTCTAATCCAGGAGACTCTAGACAGTAGTAGATTCTACAGAGACCTCTAATCCAGGAGACTCTAGACAGTAGTAGATTCTACAGAGACCTCTAATCCAGGAGACTCTAGACAGTAGTAGATTCTACAGAGACCTCTAATCCAGGAGACTCTAGACAGTAGTAGATTCTACAGAGACCTCTAATCCAGGAGACTCTAGACAGTAGTAGATTCTACAGAGACCTCTAATCCAGGAGACTCTAGACAGTAGTAGATTCTACAGAGACCTCTAATCCAGCTAGACAGTAGTAGATTCTAGACAGTAGTAGATTCTACAGAGACCTCTAATCCAGGAGACTCTAGACAGTAGTAGATTCTACAGAGACCTCTAATCCAGGAGACTCTAGACAGTAGTAGATTCTACAGAGACCTCTAATCCAGGAGACTCTAGACAGTAGTAGATTCTACAGAGACCTCTAATCCAGGAGACTCTAGACAGTAGTAGATTCTACAGAGACCTGTAAGATTCCAGAGACTCTAATCCAGACAGTAGTAGATTCTACAGAGACCTCTAATCCAGGAGACTCTAGACAGTAGTAGATTCTACAGAGACCTGTAATCCAGGAGACTCTAGACAGTAGTAGATTCTACAGAGACCTGTAATCCAGAAGACTCTAGACAGCAGTAGATTCTACAGAGACCTGTAATCCAGGAGACTCTAGACAGTAGTAGATTCTACAGAGACCTCTAATCCAGGAGACTCTAGACAGTAGAGATTCTAATCAGAGACAGTAGTAGATTCCAGAGACCTCTAATCCAGAGACAGTAGTAGATTCTACAGAGACCTCTAATCCAGGAGACTCTAGACAGTAGTAGATTCTACAGAGACCTCTAATCCAGGAGACTCTAGACAGTAGTAGATTCTACAGAGACCTCTAATCCAATCCAGTAGTAGATTCTAGACTCTAATCCAGGAGAGACAGTAGTAGATTCTACAGAGACCTGTAATCCAGGAGACTCTAGACAGTAGTAGATTCTACAGAGACCTCTAATCCAGGAGACTCTAGACAGTAGTAGATTCTACAGAGACCTCTAAGGAGACTCCAGGAGACTCTAGACAGTAGTAGATTCTACAGAGACCTGTAATCCAGGAGACTCTAGACAGTAGTAGATTCTACAGAGACCTCTAATCCAGGAGACTCTAGACAGTAGTAGATTCTACAGAGACCTCTAATCCAGGAGACTCTAGACAGTAGTAGATTCTACAGAGACCTCTAATCCAGGAGACTCTAGACAGTAGTAGATTCTACAGAGACCTCTAATCCAGGAGACTCTAGACAGTAGTAGATTCTACAGAGACCTCTAATCCAGGAGACAGAGACCTCTAATCCAGAGACAGTAGTAGATTCTACAGAGACCTCCAGGAGACTCTAGACAGTAGTAGATTCTACAGAGACCTCTAATCCAGAGACTCTAGACAGTAGTAGATTCTACAGAGACCTCTAATCCAGGAGACCTCTAGACAGTAGTAGATTCTACAGAGACCTGTAATCCAGGAGACTCTAGACAGTAGTAGATTCTACAGAGACCTCTAATCCAGGAGACTCTAGACAGTAGTAGATTCTACAGAGACCTCTAATCCAGGAGACTCTAGACAGTAGTAGATTCTACAGAGACCTCTAATCCAGAGATTCTACAGAGACCTCTAATCCAGGAGACAGACAGTAGTAGATTCTACAGAGACCTCTAATCCAGGAGACTCTAGACAGTAGTAGATTCTACAGAGACCTCTAATCCAGGAGACTCTAGACAGTAGTAGATTCTACAGAGACCTCTAATCCAGAAGACAGTAGTAGATTCTACAGAGACCTCTAATCCAGGAGACTCTAGACAGACAGTAGTAGATTCTACAGAGACCTTCTAATCCAGGAGACTCTAGACAGTAGTAGATTCTACAGAGACCTCTAATCCAGGAGACTCTAGACAGTAGTAGATTCTACAGAGACCTCTAATCCAGGAGACTCTAGACAGTAGTAGATTCTACAGAGACCTCTAATCCAGGAGACTCTAGACAGTAGTAGATTCTACAGAGACCTCTAATCCAGGAGACTCTAGACAGTAGTAGATTCTACAGAGACCTCTAATCCAGGAGACTCTAGACAGTAGTAGATTCTACAGAGACCTCTAATCCAGGAGACTCTAGACAGTAGTAGATTCTACAGAGACCTCTAATCCAGGAGACTCTAGACAGTAGTAGATTCTACAGAGACCTCTAATCCAGGAGACTCTAGACAGTAGTAGATTCTACAGAGACCTCAGAGACCTGTAATTCCAGAGACCTCTAATCCAGACAGTAGTAGATTCTACAGAGACCTCTAATCCAGGAGACTCTAGACAGTAGTAGATTCTACAGAGACCTCTAATCCAGAGACTCTAGACAGTAGTAGATTCTACAGAGACCTCTAATCCAGGAGACTCTAGACAGTAGTAGATTCTACAGAGACCTCTAATCCAGAGACTCTAGACAGTAGTAGATTCTACAGTAGAGACCTCTAGAGGAGACTCTAGACAGTAGTAGATTCTACAGAGACCTGTAATCCAGCTAGACAGTAGTAGATTCTACAGAGACCTCTAATCCAGGAGACGCTAGACAGTAGTAGATTCTACAGAGACCTGTAATCCAGAAGACTCTAGACAGCAGTAGATTCTACAGAGACCTCTAATCCAGGAGACTCTAGACAGTAGTAGAGACCTCTAATCAGAGACCTGTAATCCAGAGACCTCTAGACAGCAGTAGATTCTACAGAGACCTCTAATCCAGAGACTCTAGACAGTAGTAGATTCTACAGAGACCTCTAATCCAGGAGACTAGACAGTAGTAGATTCTACAGAGACCTCTAATCCAGCTAGACAGTAGTAGATTCTACAGAGACCTCTAATCCAGAGACTCTAGACAGTAGTAGATTCTACAGACTCTAGACAGTAGTATATTCTACAGAGACCTCTAATCCAGGAGACTCTAGACAGTAGTAGATTCTACAGAGACCTCTAATCCAGGAGACTCTAGACAGTAGTAGATTCTACAGAGACCTGTAATCCAGCTAGACAGTAGTAGATTCTACAGAGACCTCTAATCCAGGAGACTCTAGACAGTAGTAGATTCTACAGAGACCTCTAATCCAGGAGACTCTAGACAGTAGTAGATTCTACAGAGACCTCTAATCCAGGAGACTCTAGACAGTAGTAGATTCTACAGAGACCTCTAATCCAGAAGACTCTAGACAGTAGTAGATTCTACAGAGACCTCTAATCCAGGAGACTCTAGACAGACTACTCTAATCCAGGAGACTCTAGACAGTAGTAGATTCTACAGAGACCTCTAATCCAGGAGACTCTAGACAGTAGTAGATTCTACAGAGACCTCTAATCCAGGAGACTCTAGACAGTAGTAGATTCTACAGAGACCTCTAATCCAGGAGACCTCTAATCCAGACTCTAGACAGTAGTAGACAGTAGTAGATTCTACAGAGACCTCTAATCAGAGACCTGTAATAGATTCCCTCTAGGAGACTCTAGACAGTAGTAGATTCTACAGAGACCTGTAATCCAGGAGACTCTAGACAGTAGTAGATTCTACAGAGACCTGTAATCCAGAAGACTCTAGACAGCAGTAGATTCTACAGAGACCTGTAATCCAGCTAGACAGTAGTAGATTCTACAGAGACCTCTGATCCAGGAGACTCTAGACAGTAGTAGATTCTACAGAGACCTCTGATCCAGGAGACTCTAGACAGTAGTAGATTCTACAGAGACCTGTAATCCAGGAGACTCTAGACAGTAGTAGATTCTACAGAGACCTGTAATCCAGGAGACTCTAGACAGTAGTAGATTCTACAGAGACCTCTAATCCAGCTAGACAGTAGTAGATTCTACAGAGACCTCTAATCCAGGAGACACTAGACAGTAGTAGATTCTACAGAGACCTCTAATCCAGCTAGACAGTAGTAGATTCTACAGAGACCTCTAATCCAGGAGACACTAGACAGTAGTAGATTCTACAGAGACCTCTAATCCAGGAGACGCTAGACAGTAGTAGATTCTACAGAGACCTCTAATCCAGGAGACTCTAGACAGTAGTAGATTCTACAGAGACCTCTAATCCAGCTAGACAGTAGTAGATTCTACAGAGACCTCTAATCCAGGAGACTCTAGACAGTAGTAGATTCTACAGAGACCTCTAATCCAGGAGACTCTAGACAGTAGTAGATTCTACAGAGACCTCTAATCCAGGAGACTCTAGACAGTAGTAGATTCTACAGAGACCTCTAATCCAGGAGACTCTAGACAGTAGTAGATTCTACAGAGACCTCTAATCCAGAAGACAGTAGTAGATTCTACAGAGACCTCTAATCCAGGAGACGCTAGACAGTAGTAGATTCTACAGAGACCTCTAATCCAGGAGACTCTAGACAGTAGTAGATTCTACAGAGACCTGTAATCCAGGAGACTCTAGACAGTAGTTGATTCTACAGAGACCTCTAATCCAGGAGACTCTAGACAGTAGTAGATTCTACAGAGACCTGTAATCCAGGAGACTCTAGACAGTAGTAGATTCTACAGAGACCTGTAATCCAGGAGACTCTAGACAGTAGTAGATTCTACAGAGACCTCTAATCCAGGAGACACTGCTGTCTTTCGTCATCTTCGTACTGAAAGAGGAGCCAGAATACACAAGGAACCCAGAGTGTGTAAAGAGTTCTTGTTCTATCCTGTCTGTCTGCTGAGGCCTGGGACATTTATTCAACTGTGCATTTAATGACCTGGACAGACACTCCAAATCACTCAGACCTGACTGATTTATATGACGAGCACCACCTACAAAACAGCCCCTTATACATACTAAACTGAGGTATCAGTTTAAAAAATGGTTAATTGTTAATTTTATGACTGTTTCAGTTCATTTTTAATGAGGACACCTGTCAAATTTTATTTGAAGTGCACCACCTACATAATAACTTCTAAATCTCTTCATCTATCTTCCTCAGACCTGTCTACTTTATCCCTCTGTCCATCCTCCTCAGACCTGTCTACTTTAGGGCATACAAACAGTATGCAGTCAAACGTTTGAATACACCTACTCATTCAAGGGTTTTTTATTTTGACTATTTTCAAGACATCAAAACTATGAAATAACACGCATGAAATTGTCTAGATTCTTCAAAATAGACACTCTTTGCCTTCATGACATCTTTGCACACTCTTGGCATTCTCTCAACCAGCTTCACCTGGAATGTCTTGAAGAAGTTCCCACAAATGCTGAGCACTTGTTGGCTGCTTTTCCTTCACACTGCGGTCCAACTCATCCCAAACCATCTCAATATGGGTTGAGGTCGGGTGATTGTGGAGGCCAGGTCATCTGATGCAGCACTCCATCACTATCTTTCTTGGTCAAATAGCCCTTACACAGCCTGGAGGTGTGTGTTGGATCGTTGTCCTATCGAAAAAAAACAAATGATAGTCCCACTAAGCCCAAACCAGATGGGATGGCGTATCGCTGCAGAATGCTGTGGTAGACATGCTGGTTAAGTGTGTCTTAAGTTCTAAATAAATCAGACAGTGTCACCAGGAAAGCACCATAACACCTCCTCCTCCATGCTTCACAGTGTGAAATACACATGCAGAGATCATCCGTTCACCTACTCTGCGTCTCATAATGACACAGTGGTTGGAACCCCACATGCAGAGATCATCCGTTCACCTACTCTGCGTCTCATAATGACACAGTGGTTGGAACCCCACATGCAGAGATCATCCGTTCACCTACTCTGCGTCTCATAATGACACAGTGGTTGGAACCCCACATGCAGAGATCATCCGTTCACCTACTCTGCGTCTCATAATGACACAGTGGTTGGAACCCCACATGCAGAGATCATCCGTTCACCTACTCTGCGTCTCATAATGACACAGTGGTTGGAACCCCACATGCAGAGATCATCCGTTCACCTACTCTGCGTCTCATAATGACACAGTGGTTGGAACCCCACATGCAGAGATCATCCGTTCACCTACTCTGCGTCTCATAATGACACAGTGGTTGGAACCCCACATGCAGAGATCATCCGTTCACCTACTCTGCGTCTCATAATGACACAGTGGTTGGAACCCCACATGCAGAGATCATCCGTTTACCTACTCTGCGTCTCATAATGACACAGTGGTTGGAACCCCACATGCAGAGATCATCCGTTCACCTACTCTGCGTCTCATAATGACACAGTGGTTGGAACCCCACATGCAGAGATCATCCGTTCACCTACTCTGCGTCTCATAATGACACAGTGGTTGGAACCCCACATGCAGAGATCATCCGTTCACCTACTCTGCGTCTCATAATGACACAGTGGTTGGAACCCCACATGCAGAGATCATCCGTTCACCTACTCTGCGTCTCATAATGACACAGTGGTTGGAACCCCACATGCAGAGATCATCCGTTCACCTACTCTGCGTCTCATAATGACACAGTGGTTGGAACCCCACATGCAGAGATCATCCGTTCACCTACTCTGCGTCTCATAATGACACAGTGGTTGGAACCCCACATGCAGAGATCATCCGTTCACCTACTCTGCGTCTCATAATGACACAGTGGTTGGAACCCCACATGCAGAGATCATCCGTTCACCTACTCTGCGTCTCATAATGACATAGTGGTTGGATCCCCACATGCAGAGATCATCCGTTCACCTACTCTGCGTCTCATAATGACACAGTGGTTGGAACCCCACATGCAGAGATCATCCGTTCACCTACTCTGCGTCTCATAATGACACAGTGGTTGGAACCCCACATGCAGAGATCATCCGTTCACCTACTCTGCGTCTCATAATGACACAGTGGTTGGAACCCCACATGCAGAGATCATCCGTTAACCTACTCTGCGTCTCATAATGACACAGTGGTTGGATCCAAAACTCTCAATTTTGGACTCATCAGACCAAAGGACAGATTTCCACCGGTCTAATGTCCATTGCTTGTGTTTCTTGGCCCAAGCAAGTCTCTTCTTCTTATTGGTGTCCTTTAGTAGTGTTTTTCTTGCAGCAAATCAACCATGAAGGCCTGATTCACACAGTCTCCTGTGAACAGTTGATGTTGAGATGCGTCCGTTACTTGAACTCTGTGAAGCTTTTATTTGGGCTGCAATTTCTGAGGCTGGTAACTCTAATGAACTTATAATCCTCAGCAGCAGAGGTAACTCTGGGTCTTCCATTCCTGTGGTGGTCCTCATGAGAGACAGTTTCATCATAGCGCTTGATGGTTTTTGCGACTGCACTTTAAAAAGCTTTCAAACTTCTTGAAATTGACTGACCTTCATGTCTTAAAGTAATGATGGACTGTTTCTCTTTGCTTATTTGAGCTGTTCTTGCCATAATATGGACTTGGTCTTTTACCAAATATGGCTATCTTCTGTATACCACCACTACTTTGTCACAACACAACTGATTGGCTCAAACACAGTAAGAAGGAAAGAAATTCCAGAAATGACCTTAACAAGGCACACCTGTTAATTGAAATGCATTCCAGGTGACTACCTGGAGAGAATCCCTGCAGTGTGCAATGCTGTCATCAAGGCAAAGGGTAGCTCATTTGAAGAACATCAAATATATTTTGATTTAACACTTTTTTTGGTTACTACATGATTCCATATGTGTTCTGTCATAGTTTTGATGTCTTCACTATTATTCAACAATGTAGAAAATATATATATATATTTTTTAAACTGAAATGAGTAGGTGTATCCAAACTTATGTAGGTACAGTGCTTGTCATAAGGAAATCATAACACAATCCTAATTCATCCATTCACATCCTCCTCAGACCTGTCTGTCGGATGTCCTACCCACTAACACTTTATCTGAGGAGCAAAACCTCCTAGGTTACACAGAGGCTTCATAACACACTGATAATCCCTACACACTGCACTCATCAGCAGAATGCTCTGAATATCCTCCTTACATAACTTCAAATGAACCATTTTAAAATGAAGAATATAAAACAAGTGTAACTTATTGACTTCAAAAGGGAAGAAAAAAGAAAAAAAACAGCCAATACTGTGAGTCAGCATGCTGTTGTGTCACTGACTATCTCACATAACCACAGTTCAGAGGTCACCACACTGTTTGGTTGTTGTCACTTCCTCTTGGAGACAACTACCAAGAAACTGGAACATGTGCTACGAATTCACAATACATGTACATGCATGTCCTTCCTGAGAGAACATGGAGTACAGACCAGCGACCAAACAGCCAAAGCTGTGTTATAAGAGACTGTACAGGGGAGTGTGAGTGTGAGTGTGTGTGTGTGTGTGTGTGTGTACATAATGACATTTGTAATGTCTTTATTCTTTTGGAACATCTGTGAGTGTAATGTTTGTTGTTTTATTTCACTTTTGTATATTATCTATTTCACTTGCATTGGCAACTTTAACACATGTTTTCCATGCTAACAAAGCCCCTTGAATTGAGAGAGGGAGAGCGGTATGTCACTAGGCAACATAATTGTGTAGATACAGTTACAACACATAACGGAGAGAGAGAGAGAGAAGCTACACTACTGTATGTCAATAGCCTGACGTTGTGTTGTTCCACAGATAATGTAAGAATAGTCTACATTACTAGCTGTAGGCCTTATCTTTTCCTGAACATGTGTACTGTAGTTACAGCATAGAGGGGGAGAGGCTACAGTCTGTCAATAGCCCGACGTTGTGTTGTTCCACAGATAATGTAAGAATAGTCTACATTATTAGCTGTAGGCCTTATCTTTTCCTGAACATGTGTACTGTAGTTACAGCATATGATAGAGGGGGAGAGGCTACAGTCTGTCAATAGCCTGACGTTGTGTTGTTCGTTCCACAGGCTGCGTCTCCATGAAGGGAAGGTGGTTAAGGACCGCAGGCATCACCTGAGGACGTATCCCAACTGCTTTGTGGCCAAGGAGCTGATCGACTGGCTGCTGGAGCACAAGGAGGCGTCAGACAGAGACACGGCCATTAAGATCATGCAGAAACTCCTGGATCAAAGCATCATCCATCACGGTAGGGCCTTCTGACATGACCAGACACGTCTGGGCTGTGTTCATTAGGAACCAAATGGAAGTAAATGGACTGAAACGGGGAGAGATTTCCTGGACCTGTCCAATAAGAAATGCTCATTTTTTGTTTTCCATTGCTAAGCATTTGGTGATGGTGTGCCCTAATTAATACTCCTCTGAGATTGGGGTTTTCTGGGAACAGACAGATCCTGCTTCTCTACAGTCTTCAAATACAATTGTATTCGTCACGTGCGCCTCACAGGGAAATGCTTACTTACGAGCCCCTAACCAACAATGCAGTTTAGAAAAATACGGATAAGAATAAGAAATAAAAGTAACAAGTAATTAAAGAGCAGCAGTAAAATAACAATAACAAACCTGCTTCTCTACAGTCTTCTGACATGACTTCTATCTGGGTGTCATTCATCTCTACAGTCTTCTGACATGACTTCTATCTGGGTGTCATTCATCTCTACAGTCTTCTGACATGACTTCTATCTGGGTGTCATTCATCTCTACAGTCTTCTGACATGACTTCTATCTGGGTGTCATTCATCTCTACAGTCTTCTGACATGACTTCTATCTGGGTGTCATTCATCTCTACAGTCTTCTGACATGACTTCTATCTGACATTCATCTCTACAGTCTTCTGACATGACTTCTATCTGGGTGTCATTCATCTCTACAGTCTTCTGACATGACTTCTATCTGGGTGTCATTCATCTCTACAGTCTTCTGACATGACTTCTATCTGGGTGTCATTCATCTCTACAGTCTTCTGACATGACTTCTATCTGGGTGTCATTCATCTCTACAGTCTTCTGACATGACTTCTATCTGGGTGTCATTCTCTCTACAGTCTTCTGACATGACTTCTATCTGGTTGTCATTCATCTCTACAGTCTTCTGACATGACTTCTATCTGGGTGTCATTCATCTCTACAGTCTTCTGACATGACTTCTATCTGGTTGTCATTCATCTCTACAGTCTTCTGACATGACTTATATCTGGTTGTCATTCATCTCTACAGTCTTCTGACATGACTTCTATCTGGGTGTCATTCATCTCTACAGTCTTCTGACATGACTTCTATCTGGTTGTCATTCATCTCTACAGTCTTCTGACATGACTTCTATCTGGGTGTCATTCATCTCTACAGTCTTCTGACATGACTTCTATCTGGTTGTCATTCATCTCTACAGTCTTCTGACATGACTTCTATCTGGGTGTCATTCATCTCTACAGTCTTCTGACATGACTTCTATCTGGGTGTCATTCATCTCTACAGTCTTCTGACATGACTTCTATCTGGTGTCATTCATCTCTACAGTCTTCTGACATGACTTCTATCTGGGTGTCATTCATCTCTACAGTCTTCTGACATGACTTCTATCTGGGTGTCATTCATCTCTACAGTCTTCTGACATGACTTCTATCTGGGTGTCATTCATCTCTACAGTCTTCTGACATGACTTCTATCTGGGTGTCATCTCATCTCTGACAGTCTTCTGACATGACTTCTATCTGGGTGTCATTCATCATTCATCTACAGTCTTCTGACATGACTTCTATCTGGGTGTCATTCATCTCTACAGTCTTCTGACATGACTTCTATCTGGTTGTCATTCATCTCTACAGTCTTCTGACATGACTTCTATCTGGTTGTCATTCATCTCTACAGTCTTCTGACATGACTTCTATCTGGGTGTCATTCATCTCTACAGTCTTCTGACATGACTTCTATCTGGGTGTCATTCATCTCTACAGTCTTCTGACATGACTTCTATCTGGGTGTCATTCATCTCTACAGTCTTCTGACATGACTTCTATCTGGGTGTCATTCATCTCTACAGTCTTCTGACATGACTTCTATCTGGGTGTCATTCATCTCTACAGTCTTCTGACATGACTTCTATCTGGGTGTCATTCATCTCTACAGTCTTCTGACATGACTTCTATCTGGGTGTCATTCATCTCTACAGTCTTCTGACATGACTTCTATCTGGGTGTCATTCATCTCTACAGTCTTCTGACATGACTTCTATCTGGGTGTCATTCATCTCTACAGTCTTCTGACATGACTTCTATCTGGGTGTCATTCATCTCTACAGTCTTCTGACATGACTTCTATCTGGTTGTCAACAGAAAATGTTCTGCGTCAGGTTGTTTTGTTTTTCTGTATGCTGATAGTCCCTGCCTGTTTCAAACGTGGTTTTGTTTTGTTTTTCTGTATGCTGATAGTCCCTGCCTGTTTCAAACGTGGTTTTGTTTTGTTTTTCTGTATGCTGATAGTCCCTGCCTGTTTCAAACGTGGTTTTGTTTTGTTTTTCTGTATGCTGATAGTCCCTGCCTGTTTCAAACGTGGTTTTGTTTTGTTTAGTACCTAATGTTCTTCCATTTAAATGTAAAGAGATGAATCCTCTGTCTCTCTCCTCTCTCTGTCTCTCTCCTCTCTCTGTCTCTCTCCTCTCTCTGTCTCACTTTGTTTCTCTGTTTGTGTGGGGGGAAAAGAGGAGGCCATTAGCCGTTAGCTAACTCAGCTCTGTTTAGTGGGGGGAAAGAGTAGGCCATTAGCAGTTAGCTAACTCAGCTCTGTTTAGTGGGGGGAAAGAGTAGGCCATTAGCAGTTAGCTAACTCAGCTCTGTTTAGTGGGCTGTTAGTGTGGGGGAAAAGAGGCCATTAGCAGTTAGCTAACTCAGCTCTGTTTAGTGGGCTGTTAGTGGGGGAAAAGAGGAGGCCATTAGCAGTTAGCTAACTCAGCTCTGTTTAGTGGGCTGTTAGTGTGGGGGAAAAGAGGCCATTAGCAGTTAGCTAACTCAGCTCTGTTTAGTGGGCTGTTAGTGTGGGGGAAAAGAGGCCATTAGCAGTTAGCTAACTCAGCTCTGTTTAGTGGGCTGTTAGTGGGGGGAAAAGAGGAGGCCATTAGCAGTTAGCTAACTCAGCTCTGTTTAGTGGGCTGTTAGTGGGGGGAAAAGAGGAGGCCATTAGCAGTTAGCTAACTCAGCTCTGTTTAGTGGGCTGTTAGTGGGGGGAAAAGAGGAGGCCATTAGCAGTTAGCTAACTCAGCTCTGTTTAGTGGGCTGTTAGTGGGGGGAAAAGAGGAGGCCATTAGCAGTTAGCTAACTCAGCTCTGTTTAGTGGGCTGTCAGTGTGGGGGGAAAGAGGCCATTAGCAGTTAGCTAACTCAGCTCTGTTTAGTGGGCTGTTAGTGTGGGGGGAAAGAGGCCATTAGCAGTTAGCTAACTCAGCTCTGTTTAGTGGGCTGTCAGTGTGTGGGGGGGGAATATGACACAATTATCAGTTCACTAAATGTAAACAAACATTGTTCCTCTTTTTGTGTTGCAGTTTGTGACGAGCACAAGGAGTTCAAAGACATGAAACTGTTCTATCGCTTCAGGAAAGACGACGGGACGTTTCCGCTGGACAACGAAGCCAAGGTCTTCATGAGGGGACAACGGATATATGAAAAGTAGGTTCTCAATTCAATGAACCCAGAGTGGCTTTTTGTTCTGTTGATGGGAGGGAGAAATGTTATCCAGGGGGGAAAAACCAAGTAAAAAGCTTTCTCATTACAGCGAGTTCTTACTTGTTATATACAATCAATGAAATATGTTCTGAACAGTATTATTTTTAGGGTGTAGGCATCCTGTTTGTGTTGTTGTTACCAGTCTAGGACATGGTGTTGTTCAGCAGGCAGGCGAGAGTGGTTAGAGTCTAATAGTTTCCATAGAAACCCCCTCCTCAACCAGATAGATCTCGTTCAGTCACTCTGCCAGCTACAGTCATCTCTCTGTCTCTCTGTCTCTATGTCTCTCTGTCTCTCTGTCTCTCTGTCTCTCTGTCTCTCTGTCTCCCTGTCTCTATGTCTCCCTCTCTGTCTCTCTGTCTCTATGTCTCTATGTCTCCCTGTCTCTCTGTCTCTCTGTCTCTCTGTCTCTATGTCTCTCTGTCTCTCTGTCTCTCTGTCTCTCTGTCTCTCTGTCTCTCTGTCTCTCTGTCTCTCTGTCTCTCTGTCTCTCTGTCTCTCTGTCTCTCTGTCTCTCTGTCTCTCTGTCTCTCTGTCTCCCTGTCTCTCTGTCTCTCTGTCTCTCTGTCTCTCTGTCTCTCTGTCTCTCTGTCTCTCTGTCTCTCTGTCTCTCTGTCTCTCTGTCTCCCTGTCTCCCTGTCTCTCTGTCTCTCTGTCTCTCTGTCTCTCTGTCTGGTACAGACAACTAGCTATGAAGGATAAATACTGGAGTTTTGGTGCAGGTACAGACAACTAGCACAAAAATAATAGTGCGCTTATTATCAAAACAATTCGATATAATATTTCATCAAATGAATAATATCTCCCATTACTGCTAGACCAGTCTCTCTGTCTCTGAAGTTGGCTGTCTCCCAGACTCTTAGCTGAGTTGGCTGCATTACTGTCCAGACTGGGCATTAGCAAGGGGATGAGTTGGCTGCATTACTGCTAGACCAGACTCCAGGACATTAGCAAGGGGATAAATACTGGAGTTTTGACAGACTCCAGGACATTAGCAAAAAATAATGAGTTGGCTGCATTACTGCTAGACCAGACTCCAGGACATTAGCAAGGGGGATGAGTTGGCTGCATTACTGCTAGACCAGACTCCAGGACATTAACAAGGGGGATGAGTTGGCTGCATTACTGCTAGACCAGACTCCAGGACATTAACAAGGGGGATGAGTTGGCTGCATACTGCTAGACCAGACTCAAATTAGAATAATAGTTGGCTAAATCAAACCCAGACTCCAGGACATTAGCAAGGGGATGAGTTGGCTGCATTACTGCTAGACCAGACTCCAGGACATTAGCAAGGGGGATGAGTTGGCTGCATTACTGCTAGACCAGACTCCAGGACATTAGCAAGGGGGATGAGTTGGCTGCATTACTGCTAGACCAGACTCCAGGACATTAGCAAGGGGGATGAGTTGGCTGCATTACTGCTAGACCAGACTCCAGGACATTAGCAAGGGGCTGCATGAGTTGGCTGCATTACTGCTAGACCAGACTCCAGGACATTAGCAAGGGGGATGAGTTGGCTGCATTACTGCTAGACCAGACTCCAGGGGGGATGAGTTGGCTGCACATTAACAAGGGGGATGAGTTGGCTGCATTACTGCTAGACCAGACTCCAGGACATTAACAAGGGGGATGAGTTGGCTGCATTACTGCTAGACCAGACTCCAGGACATTAGCAATGGGGATGAGTTGGCTGCATTACTGCTAGACCAGACTCCAGGACATTAGCAAGGGGGATGAGTTGGCTGCATTACTGCTAGACCAGACTCCAGGACATTAGCAAGGGGGATGAGTTGGCTGCATTACTGCTAGACCAGACTCCAGGACATTAACAAGGGGGATGAGTTGGCTGCATTACTGCTAGACCAGACTCCAGGACATTAACAAGGGGGATGAGTTGGCTGCATTACTGCTAGACCAGACTCCAGGACATTAGCAATGGGGATGAGTTGGCTGCAAGGGGGATGAGTTGGCTGCATTACTGCTAGACCAGACTCCAGGACATTAGCAAGGGGGATGAGTTGGCTGCATTACTGCTAGACCAGACTCCAGGGCATTAGCAAGGGGGATGAGTTGGCTGCATTACTGCTAGACCAGACTCCAGGGCATTAGCAAGGGGACTCCAGGACATGAGTTGGCTGCATTACTGCTAGACCAGACTCAGGACATTAGCAAGGGGGATGAGTTGGCTGCATTACTGCTAGACCAGACTCCAGGACATTAGCAAGGGGGATGAGTTGGCTGCATTACTGCTAGACCAGACTCCAGGACATTAACAAGGGGGATGAGTTGGCTGCATTACTGCTAGACCAGACTCCAGGACATTAACAAGGGGGATGAGTTGGCTGCATTACTGCTAGACCAGACTCCAGGACATTAACAAGGGGGATGAGTTGGCTGCATTACTGCTAGACCAGACTCCAGGACATTAGCAGACAGAACATTCTAGCAGCATAGCAACATGCTGTTTGATTTGATATGCAATTTGTAGTTGGACCGTATCAAATGTAATTCATTCAGGGGGGTTTCTATGGAATGGACCTTTCCTGGTCTCTTTGTGTGTGTGTGTGTGTGTGTGTGTGTGTGTGTGTGTGTGTGTGTGTGTGTGTGTGTGTGTGTGTGTGTGTGTGTGTGTGTGACCAGGTAGACCAGTTGAGAACAAGTTCTCATTTACAACTGTAAATGGTAAAGCAAAGCAGTGCGACACAAACAACAACACACAGTTACACATGGAATAAACAAACATACAGTCAATAACACAATATAAAAAGTCTATATACAGTGTGTGCAAATGTAGTAAGGTTAGGGAGGTAAGGCAATAAATAGGCCATAGAGGCACAATAATGACAATTTAGCAATTAACACTGGAGTGATAGATGTGCAGATGATGATGTGCAAGTAGAGATACTGGGGTGCAAAAGGTAAATGCTTTGTTACAATGTGTTAACTGACAACTTAAATACTCCACTCATGACAGAGACAGTATGTTGAAATTCACCCTCAGGCATCTTGTATTGGCTGCTACTAACTAACTTACTACGCCGTAAGAATGCAAGTGTCTCTCTCTTTTAGTTTTTTCTTTATTTAAGGCTAGCCCCTCTTCTGTCTGCTCGGGCTGGCCTCCCTGCCCCCTCTCCTCGGGCTGGCCTCCCTGCCCCCTCTCCTCGGGCTGGCCTCCCTGCCCCCTCTCCTCGGGCTGGCCTCCCTGCCCCCTCTCCTCGGGCTGGCCTCCCTGCCCCCTCTCCTCGGGCTGGCCTCCCCCCCTGCCCCTGGCCTCCCTCCTCCCTCGGGCTGGCCTCCCTGCCCCCTCTCCTCGGGCTGGCCTCCCTGCCCCCTCTCCTTATGATGGTGCTGTGCTTTCATTACATTTTCAATTCAGATTGAATTTCACTAGGACATCATGACGTCCACCATTATGTTGTAAATTACACTTGTGATTGTAGTTTTACACGCCTGCAGAATGTAGGTCTAGTGCCTCTCTAGTTCGGTAATACTCTGTGACTGTGTCTGTGTTGTAGCTATCTGCCAGCTCCACAGCAACCTTCTTTGTGCCAGCTCCTGCTCCAGCCCCTGTGGTGGTTGAGCCAGCCTCCCCCTGAGGTGTGTGTGTGTGTGTGTGTGTGTGTGTGGCGTAACAGGAAGACAGGCAGGGCCAGTGTTGGGGTGTATTTATGTAGTCACCATGGTAGAGGGACACACAGCCTGGTTTAGTGGAAGTATGCAGGCTACACCTCACCAGACTAGAGACTCAAACAAGCACAGCTACAAACAAACTACCTGTGTGTGTCCTGGAATCCCAGGCCAAGTTCCCAGTACAGGAAGAGCTGTTGTATGGTTGTGCACAGTCTCGAAACAACGGGGAGGAAAAGTCAACAGGGACAATCTCCAGGCGATATTTAACCTCCTGGTTTGACTAGTGTCTTCCTGCCTGAACAACCAGAGTGAAGATCAACTTCAGTCCCTGGTTGTCTGGTAAATGGGCCTGTAGTGTTTAGAGGGTGGTGAAGGAACCCTTTTTTTAGAGAATCAACAAAGCAAACCTTTCCTTCTCACAACGAGCAGGGTGGCCTCGGCCCTGAGCCCAGACCTGTGTGGTGTTAATGGTGGCGACTGCGTCCTCGTTCCTCCTTCACAAGCAGTTTAACCATAATGCTTCCACTTGTCTCATTTGAAGGAGTTGTGACGTCTACAGTGGTAATTAAACATGGGGAAGTCTACAGTCTACAGTCTACAGTGGTAATTAAACATGGGGAAGTCTACAGTCTACAGGGGTAATTAAACATGGGGAAGTCTACAGGGGTAATTAGACATGGGGAAGTCTACAGGGGTAATTAGACATGGGGAAGTCTACAGTGGTAATTAGACATGGGGAAGTCTACAGGGGTAATTAAACATGGGGAAGTCTACAGTGGTAATTAGACATGGGGAAGTCTACAGTGGTAATTAAACATGGTGGAGTCTACAGGGGTAATTAAACATGGGGAAGTCTACAGGGATAATTAAACATGGGGAAGTCTACAGTGGTAATTAAACATGGGGAAGTCTACAGTCTACAGTGGTAATTAAACATGGGGAAGTCTACAGGGGTAATTAAACATGGGGAAGTCTACAGGGGTAATTAAACATGGGGAAGTCTACAGTGGTAATTAAACATGGGGAAGTCTACAGGGGTAATTAAACAGGGGGAAGTCTACAGGGGTAATTAAACAGGGGGAAGTCTACAGGGGTAATTAAACAGGGGGAAGTCTACAGGGGTAATTAAACATGGGGAAGTCTACAGGGGTAATTAAACATGGGGAAGTCTACAGTCTACAGTGGTAATTAAACATGGGGAAGTCTACAGTGGTAATTAAACATGGGGAAGTCTACAGGGGTAATTAAACATGGGGAAGTCTACAGGGGTAATTAAACATGGGGAAGTCTACAGTGGTAATTAAACATGGGGAAGTCTACAGGGGTAATTAAACATGGGGAAGTCTACAGGGGTAATTAGACATGGGGAAGTCTACAGTGGTAATTAAACATGGGGAAGTCTACAGGGGTAATTAAACAGGGGGAAGTCTACAGTGGTAATTAAACATGGGGAAGTCTACAGGGGTAATTAGACATGGGGAAGTCTACAGTGGTAATTAAACATGGGGAAGTCTACAGGGTAATTAAACAGGGGAAGTCTACAGTGGTAATTAAACATGGGGAAGTCTACAGGGGTAATTAAACAGGGGAAGTCTACAGTGGTAATTAAACATGGGGAAGTCTACAGTGGTAATTAAACAGGGGGAAGTCTACAGGGGTAATTAGACATGGGGAAGTCTACAGTGGTAATTAAACATGGGGAAGTCTACAGGGGTAATTAAACAGGGGAAGTCTACAGTGGTAATTAAACATGGGGAAGTCTACAGGGGTAATTAAACAGGGGGAAGTCTACAGGGGTAATTAAACATGGGGAAGTCTACAGGGGTAATTAAACATGGGGAAGTCTACAGTGGTAATTAAACATGGGGAAGTCTACAGGGGTAATTAAACAGGGGGAAGTCTACAGGGGTAATTAAACATGGGGAAGTCTACAGGGGTAATTAAACACTGGGAAGTCTACAGTGGTAATTAGACATGGGGAAGTCTACAGTGGTAATTAAACACTGGGAAGTCTACAGTCTACAGTGGTAATTAAACATGGGGAAGTCTACAGGGGTAATTAAACATGGGGGAAGTCTACAGTGGTAATTAAACATGGGGAAGTCTACAGTGGTAATTAAACAGGGAAGTCTACAGTGGTAATTAAACAGGGGGAAGTCTACAGGGGTAATTAGACATGGGGAAGTCTACAGTCTACAGTGGTAATTAAACACGGGGAAGTCTACAGTCTACAGTGGTAATTAAACACAGGGAAGTCTACAGTGGTAATTAAACATGGGGAAGTCTACAGTGGTAATTAAACATGGGGAAGTCTACAGTGGTAATTAAACACGGGGAAGTCTACAGTGGTAATTAAACACGGGGAAGTCTACAGGGGTAATTAAACACGGGGAAGTCTACAGGGGTAATTAAACACGGGGAAGTCTACAGGGGTAATTAAACATGGGGAAGTCTACAGTGGTAATTAAACATGGGGAAGTCTACAGGGGTAATTAAACATGGGGAAGTCTACAGTACACAGTGGTAATTAAACATGGGGAAGTCTACAGGGGTAATTAAACATGGGGAAGTCTACAGTGGTAATTAGACATGGGGAAGTCTACAGGGGTAATTAAACATGGGGAAGTCTACAGGGGTAATTCAACATGGGGAAGTCTACAGTGGTAATTAAACATGGGGAAGTCTACAGTGGTAATTAAACATGGGGAAGTCTACAGTCTACAGTGGTAATTAAACATGGGGAAGTCTACAGGGGTAATTAAACAGGGGGAAGTCTACAGGGGTAATTAAACATGGGGAAGTCTACAGTCTACAGTGGTAATTAAACATGGGGAAGTCTACAGGGGTAATTAAACATGGGGGAAGTCTACAGTGGTAATTAAACAGGGGGAAGTCTACAGTGGTAATTAAACATGGGGAAGTCTACAGTGGTAATTAGACATGGGGAAGTCTACAGGGGTAATTAAACATGGGGAAGTCTACAGGGGTAATTCAACATGGGGAAGTCTACAGTCTACAGTGGTAATTAAACATGGGGAAGTCTACAGGGGTAATTAAACAGGGGGAAGTCTACAGGGGTAATTAAACATGGGGAAGTCTACAGTCTACAGTGGTAATTAAACATGGGGAAGTCTACAGGGGTAATTAAACATGGGGGAAGTCTACAGTGGTAATTAAACAGGGGAAGTCTACAGTGGTAATTAAACATGGGGAAGTCTACAGGGGTAATTAAACATGGGGAAGTCTACAGGGGTAATTAAACATGGGGAAGTCTACAGGGGTAATTAAACATGGGGAAGTCTACAGGGGTAATTAAACATGGGGAAGTCTACAGGGGTAATTAAACATGGGGAAGTCTACAGGGGTAATTAAACATGGGGAAGTCTACAGTGGTAATTAAACATGGGGAAGTCTACAGTCTACAGGGGTAATTAAACATGGGGAAGTCTACAGGGGTAATTAGACATGGGGAAGTCTACAGTGGTAATTAAACATGGGGAAGTCTACAGTGGTAATTAGACATGGGGAAGTCTACAGGGGTAATTAGACATGGGGAAGTCTACAGGGGTAATTAAACATGGGGAAGTCTACAGGGGTAATTAAACATGGGGAAGTCTACAGTGGTAATTAGACATGGGGAAGTCTACAGGGGTAATTAAACATGGGGAAGTCTACAGGGGTAATTAAACATGGGGAAGTCTACATGGGGAAGTCTACAGGGGTAATTAGACATGGGGAAGTCTACAGGGGTAATTAGACATGGGGAAGTCTACAGTGGTAATTAGACATGGGGAAGTCTACAGTGGTAATTAAACATGGGGAAGTCTACAGGGGTAATTAAACATGGGGAAGTCTACAGTGTATATTTAACATGGGGAAGTCTACAGTCTACAGTGGTAATTAAACATGGGGAAGTCTACAGGGGTAATTAAACATGGGGAAGTCTACAGTGGTAATTAAACATGGGGAAGTCTACAGGGGTAATTAAACAGGGAAGTCTACAGTGGTAATTAAACAGGTAAGTCTACAGTGGTAATTAAACAGGGAAGTCTACAGTGGTAATTAAACATGGGGAAGTCTACAGGGGTAATTAAACAGGGAAGTCTACAGTGGTAATTAGACATGGGGAAGTCTACAGTGGTAATTAAACATGGGGAAGTCTACAGGGGTAATTAAACATGGGGAAGTCTACAGTGTATATTTAACATGGGGAAGTCTACAGTCTACAGTGGTAATTAAACATGGGGAAGTCTACAGGGGTAATTAAACATGGGGAAGTCTACAGGGGTAATTAAACATGGGGAAGTCTACAGTGGTAATTAAACAGGGGGAAGTCTACAGGGGTAATTAAACAGGGGGAAGTCTACAGGGGTAATTAAACAGGGGGAAGTCTACAGGGGTAATTAAACAGGGGGAAGTCTACAGGGGTAATTAAACAGGGGGAAGTCTACAGGGGTAATTAAACAGGGGGAAGTCTACAGGGGTAATTAAACAGGGGGAAGTCTACAGGGGTAATTAAACACTGGGAAGTCTACAGTGGTAATTAGACATGGGGAAGTCTACAGTGGTAATTAAACACTGGGAAGTCTACAGTCTACAGTGGTAATTAAACATGGGGAAGTCTACAGGGGTAATTAAACATGGGGGAAGTCTACAGTGGTAATTAAACATGGGGAAGTCTACAGTGGTAATTAAACATGGGGAAGTCTACAGTGGTAATTAAACATGGGGAAGTCTACAGTGGTAATTAAACAGGGAAGTCTACAGTGGTAATTAAACAGGGGGAAGTCTACAGGGGTAATTAGACATGGGGAAGTCTACAGTCTACAGTGGTAATTAAACACAGGGAAGTCTACAGTGGTAATTAAACATGGGGAAGTCTACAGTGGTAATTAAACACGGGGAAGTCTACAGGGGTAATTAAACAGGGGGAAGTCTACAGGGGTAATTAAACAGGGGGAAGTCTACAGGGGTAATTAAACATGGGGAAGTCTACAGGGGTAATTAAACAGGGAAGTCTACAGTGTATATATAACATCCCACAGTGTAAGAGCCCCTCTGCCTACAGCGATCAGGACTCCTGTCCCCGGCGTTGTACTGTATTCATGTATCCTGTTATGTGTGTGTCTAAACTGCCCGCTTGGGATGAATAACGTGTATTGAACGGAACGGAACAGAATGGAGGGGAATTGAATGTGGACAGGCTTTTCTGTGGACCATTCAGTAGTGTAATCCTGCTGTGCCCTGATTTTAGTTTTCTATCTTGGTACCAGCCGGGTCAAACGCTGCTTCTACTTACTGTTCTGTTGATAAGAAATGCAAATAATTTTTTTGAAGGATGGAGCTCAGACCTTGACGTGATTCAGGCACTCCTTTTCCCTTTTAATATATACGGCACACTTTTTGTTTTCCTAACCGTCGTTCTAAGTCGATAATGATTTATATATTCTGTGTTACTGATTCTTAGAAATAACTTGAGACTTATAGTCTATCTTTGTGAATTATTATTATCATTAAACTCAAAGATGAACAACGGCGTTCATTTTGAACAACAGGTTTGAAACTTCTTACGAACACGGCTCAAGAAATCATAAAGAAACAATGCGAAGGCTTTTAATACAAACTAATGCTATTATGAATCCTCCCACACACTGCTGATCGACAGTGATTGGACCAGAGCCAGTTGGGCTAGCAGGACTAAAGCTGACAGTCTGCCAGTCACAGGAGACCGTGTTGGTACCCTAAACAGCACCCTATCCCCTACACAGTGCACTACTTCTGACCAGAGCTCTAAGGGCCCTAGATAGGAATACACCCGAGTGGCCAAAACATTAGGAACACCTGCTCTTTCCGTGACGGACTGACCAGGTGAAAGATATGATCCCTTATTGATGTCACTTTGTTAAATCCACTTCAGTGCTTCTCTGTGACGTTTTCGAGTAGGATCCCTGAGATGACGAATACAGGAAATGATTTACAGCGACCGATATGACCCGTCTGTAGTTGTCTGATCATCCATCAAATCAAATGTTATTGGTCACATACACATGGTTCATCATATTGGACCTCCCTCCCATATGTTATTGGTCACATACACATGGTTCGTCATATTGGACCTCCCTACCTACCATATCTCTGCTGGTCTTTGTCTAATAACACCTGGAAATATTTTAAATAGAACCTTTTTTTTTTGGTTCCAGGAAGAACTCTTTTTGGGTTCCATATAGAATCTTCTGTGGAAAGAGTTCTACATGGAACCCAAAAGGGTTCTTACCTGGAACCAAAAAAAGGTTATCCTATGGGGTCACTAAAGAACCCTTTTAGGAACCCCTTTTTCTAACAGTGTAGGTTTTTGAGCGTCTATTTAAAATATTTAATTAGACAAAGACGAGCAGAGCAACATATGGTTGGTAGGGAGGTCCAATATAATGAACCATGTGTCTTGATCTTTCAAAAATGACAAAAACAAGGAATCGTGCAGAATGTCTAACAAACGATAAAACATCAAATGTGGATCAAATCTTACAGTAGTGGATGTATATGAACAGCATAATAACTGGTTCTAAAGTTGCAGAGTTGTCCTTTTTAATGACTGGCCAGACCTGCCTAGGTGGTTTAGATCAGATGTGGATTCGTGCTGCGTCCTGAAAGGCACACTATTACTTACCTTGGTCAAAAGTAGTGCACTATATAGGGAATAGGGTGCAATTTGGGATGTGTCCTGGGTGTGTGGGTCAGCTGTCGGCTTGGTAATCTTTCACATGTCAAGACTAAAGTGAGGTTAATGGGTAGGTTAGTTGACTCAGTGAGAAGGTGGTGAAACGTCAGCAAACAGTCACACGTCATTGCTTCCTATGGGAAAGAGGAATTAATCTGTGAAGAGAGAATCGGTGCCCCGCCTTGGAGAACACAAGCTATACTGTAGCCACACCACGATGACGTGGTCTGTCTTTGTCTCAGTGCAAGCAGTAACATGTACATTATAGTTTTCACTGTCTTTGTCTCAGGACAACCAGTAACATGTACATTATAGTTTTCACTGTCTTTGTCTCAGTGCCAAGCAGTAACATGTACATTATAGTTTTCACTGTCTTTGTCTCAGTGCCAAGCAGTAACATGTACATTATAGTTTTCACTGTCTCAGTGCCAAGCAGTAACATGTACATTATAGTTTTCACTGTCTTTGTCTCAGTGCCAAGCAGTAACATGTACATTATAGTTTTCACTGTCTTTGTCTCAGTGCCAAGCAGTAACATGTACATTATAGTTTTCACTGTCTCAGTGCCAAGCAGTAACATGTACATTATAGTTTTCACTGTCTTTGTCTCAGTGCCAAGCAGTAACATGTACATTATAGTTTTCACTGTCTTTGTCTCAGTGCCAAGCAGTAACATGTGCATTATAGTTTTCACTGTCTTTGTCTCAGTGCCAAGCAGTAACATGTACATTATAGTTTTCACTGTCTCAGTGCCAAGCAGTAACATGTACATTATAGTTTTCACTGTCTTTGTCTCAGTGCCAAGCAGTAACATGTACATTATAGTTTTCACTGTCTTTGTCTCAGTGCCAAGCAGTAACATGTACATTATAGTTTTCACTGTCTTTGTCTCAGTGCCAAGCAGTAACATGTACATTATAGTTTTCACTGTCTCAGTGCCAAGCAGTAACATGTACATTATAGTTTTCACTGTGTTGTTCATACCGTTTATTCCCATAGCTCCACCTGTTTCCACACGGGTTTGATGTGTGTGTGTGTGTGCCAAACATGGCATGTGTATTCTGTCTGTTGGGACTCCACCCTTGTCGTATCTTGTACCAGGATCACTCAGTAGGAAGCTGCTGTGGTTAACTGACATCTATATTGTACCAGGGTCACTCAGTAGGAGGCTGCTGGGGTTAACCGACATCTATATTGTACCAGGGTCACTCAGTAGGAGGCTGCTGTGGTTAACTGACATCTATATTGTACCAGGGTCACTCAGTAGGAAGCTGCTGTGGTTAACTGACATCTATATGGTACCAGGGTCACTCAGTAGGAGGCTGCTGGGGTTAACTGACATCTATATGGTAGCAGGGTCACTCAGTAGGAAGCTGCTGTGGTTAACTGACATCTATATTGTACCAGGGTCACTCAGGAGGCTGCTGGGGTTAACTGACATCTATATTGTACCAGGGTCACTCAGTAGGAGGCTGCTGGGGTTAACTGACATCTATATTGTACCAGGGTCACTCAGTTGGAGGCTGCTGGGGTTAACTGACATCTATATTGTACCAGGGTCACTCAGTAGGAAGCTGCTGTCAGTTAACTGAACTTGTTGACCTTAAGTCCTAGAGCTCTTCCTGGAAGTTCATCTTTATAAATAGCACAGGGGTGGCCAAGCTACCCTCCTCCTGGGGACATGGGAACTACCCTCCTCCTGGGGACATGGGAACTACCCTCCTCCTGGGGACATGGGAACTACCCTCCTCCTGGGGACATGGGAACTACCCTCCTCCTGGGGACATGAGAACTACCCTCCTCCTGGGGACATGGGAACTACCCTCCTCCTGGGGACATGGGAACTACCCTCCTCCTGGGGACATGGGAACTACCCATCAGCAAGGTTTTGATTCCAGCACTACGCTAACACACCTGTTTTTACTTAGTCATTCATTAGCTAAATCAGGTGTGTTATTGGTCGGAGCAAAAGCCTGCACATAACTATTTTAGATGGAGGTTGATGGGGAAACGTCTGTTATTGTGTTGAATCAGGATGGAAAACAAAGTACAACTGATTTCCACATCGTATAAAGTAGTCTGTCTTAAACAACAGGTGTATATGAACCTGTCCTTCTCAACAGGCTGATGATGAACACATCGTATAAAGTAGTCTGTCTTAAACAACAGGTGTATATAAACCTGTCCTTCTCAACAGGCTGATGATGAACACGGAGACGTCCATCCTAGCGACTCGGGAAGAAGAGGGTGAGACGTTTGAACGGACTCTGGTGGCCTCTGAGCTCGTTGATTGGCTGCTGGCGGAGGGAGAGATGGCGACCCGAGAGGAGGCGGAGCATCTTGGACGGAGGCTTCTAGAACACGGGATCATGCAGCATGGTGAGTGGAAGGAGCGTTTTCATCGTCTGTCTGATTTATTTTAAAAAATGTTTCAATTAAATTTTTTGAGACATCCCAACTAACATAAGGTCACGGTCAGTACCCCACCTGACACACTGATGAAATGACATATGTCTGAGTCCTGAGTAGGGTTAGTCCTGCCGTTTGGGAACCACTTCCCTAAGCAAATGTAATTATAGGCCATTTTTGAAGAAGCAGTTGTGAAAGCTGAATGCTGTACTTTCTTCTACTCGTCTACTATTTAGCCCTTCCTGGTTTTCACTGATACATGGTAATATGGTCAAACGGTAATTACACAAGAATTACCTATCGTGGTAATAACATTATGCTCTGTCAGCTTCGATTGAGTTCTATGGCGCTGTAATTTCCAAGTTGACTTCGCTAGGTGAAAGAGGAGACGTGGGAGTGTTGATGTCTACACATGGTGGGCTGTCACATTGGGTCCTCTCTTCCAAAGGGCTGTAAGGATCCTATTTTAGTCAGGGAACACGGCGTCTTCTCTGGTCAGACAGGGATCACTCTGTGATCAAAGGCATGCTGGTATCATCATCATCACCCACTTGCATTGGATCTGTCCTGTTTTTTTTCTCACACACACACATACACACACACACACACACACACATTTATTTTACTATTCTTGTTGGGACCAAACAATTGATTTCCATTCAAAAGTGTATTTTTGATAACCTTAAACCTTGACCCTTTAATTCCTAACCCTAATTGTAAACCAAACCCCTTAAGCCTAAAACGTCCACACGTGTCCACATTGTCCTTGTTTTACTGTCCTTGTGAGGATTCCAGGGTCCCTACAAGGATAAGACTTTACTGTCCCTGTGAGTATTCCAGGGTCCCTACAAGGATAAGACTTTACTGTCCTTGTGAGGATTCCAGGGTCCCTACAAGGATAAGACTTTACTGTCCTTGTGAGGATTCCAGGGTCCCTACAAGGATAAGACTTTACTGTCCCTGTGAGGATTCCAGGGTCCCTACAAGGATAAGACTTTACTGTCCCTGTGAGGATTCCAGGGTCCCTACAAGGGTAAGACTTTACTGTCCCTGTGAGGATTCCAGGGTCCCTACAAGGATAAGACTTTACTGTCCCTGTGAGGATTCCAGGGTCCCTACAAGGATAAGACTTTACTGTCCCTGTGAGGATTCCAGGGTCCCTACAAGGATAAGACTTTACTGTCCCTGTGAGGATTCCAGGGTCCCTACAAGGATAAGACTTTACTGTCCTTGTGAGGATTCCAGGGTCCCTACAAGGATAAGACTTTACTGTCCCTGTGAGGATTCCAGGGTCCCTACAAGGATAAGACTTTACTGTCCTTGTGAGGGTTTCAGGGTCCCTACAAGGATAAGACTTTACTGTCCTTGTGAGGATTCCAGGGTCCCTACAAGGATAAGACTTTACTGTCCTTGTGAGGATTTCAGGGTCCCTACAAGGATAAGACCAAACACCTTTTGAAAGTTTAGCAGAGACTTGTTTTTACTTGGCTCCCAGTATTTCAGATTCACAGAAGATTGAGTTAACTTTGGATATGTTTTTATCTCACGACCAGTTTCATAATTAAACACGCCACATTTATCTGCTTGAAACGTGCGCTTCCTGCCCCATGATCCTCAAATGACCGGCACAGGGCTCTGGTCAAAACTAGTATAGGGAATAGGGTGCCATTTTATTATGTGCCCTGGTCTGGATCACATGACTGGCTGAAAAGGACTGGTGTTGTCACGGTGACATGACTGGCTGAAAGGACTGGTGTTGTCACGGTGACATGACTGGCTGAAAGGACTGGTGTTGTCACGGTGACATGACTGGCTGAAAGGACTGGTGTTGTCACGGTGACATGACTGGCTGAGAGGACTTGTGTTGTCACGGTGACATGACTGTTAGTCTGTTAGTCTCTCTCTCTCTCTCTTTCGTCAGAGGTCAGCTGTGGTCTGTTTACTGAGGTCAGGAGTGGGGAGGAACAGGGTGAAAGTGTTCTCTTATCAGGCCTGGTGGAATTCCTCTGTGTATAGTAACAGGACAGTCATTGTCATTTAGTCCAGTAGAACAGTGACGAGGTGAATCACATCTCCAATAGGTCCTTCGCTGCGCTAGGAGTTAAAAGCAGGAAGTCACACACCAGTTACTCATGTACAGGGCATGGCCACCTGCATGGCTACAGAGTGATTGTCCCTGAGTCTGAGAGGTGGTTCCACTGGGGGGAGACAGATGGACGTCATGCCTCAGGGTGTTCCCGACCGAGATCAGCTGCTCACCTCTGGACAACGGTGTGTGTGATCCGACCTAGATACACACATACAGCACACGCAATCATCGACCCAGATACACATACAACACACACACAGCACACACACACAGCCCACACAATCATCGACCCAGATACACACCCACCGGTAGCATGTGTTGCACACACGCGCGGCATACCAATGTCACGTGCACACCCACTAGACGCTCTCTGTCCTACTCTCTGTCCTCTACCCAGGCTGCTGCTGGTACTGGGCTTCCTCTGTGTGACAGAGACAGACTAAAATACAGCAGGGAGTAGAGCTGCTACTGAGCCAGTCAACCTCCCCTTTCTACAGGATCACCTGTCTCTATTACTGAGCCAGTCAACCTCCCCTTTCTACAGGATCACCTGTCTCTATTACTGAGCCAGTCAACCTCCCCTTTCTACAGGATCACCTGTCTCTATTACTGAACCAGTCAACCTCCCCTTTCTACAGGATCACCTGTCTCTATTACTGAGCCAGCCAACCTCCTCTTTCTACAGGATCACCTGTCTCTATTACTGAGCCAGTCAACCTCCCCTTTCTACAGGATCACCTGTCTCTATTACTGAGCCAGTCAACCTCCCCTTTCTACAGGATCACCTGTCTCTATTACTGAACCAGTCAACCTCCCCTTTCTACAGGATCACCTGTCTCTATTACTGAGCCAGCCAACCTCCTCTTTCTACAGGATCACCTGTCTACTGAGCCAGTCAACCTCCACTTTCTACAAGATCACCTGTCTCTATTACTGAGCCAGTCAACCTCCCCTTTCTACAGGATCACCTGTCTCTATTACTGAGCCAGTCAACCTCCCCTTTCTACAGGATCACCTGTCTCTATTACTGAGCCAGTCAACCTCCCCTTTCTACAGGATCACCTGTCTCTATTAGTGAGCCAGTCAACCTCCTCTTTCTACAGGATCACCTGTCTCTATTAGTGAGCCAGTCAACCTCCCCTTTCTACAGGATCACCTGTCTACTGAGCCAGTCAACCTCCCCTTTCTACAGGATCACCTGTCTCTATTACTGAGCCAGTCAACCTCCTCTTTCTACAGGATCACCTGTCTCTATTAGTGAGCCAGTCAACCACCCCTTTCTACAGGATCACCTGTCTCTATTACTGAACCAGTCAACCTCCACTTTCTACAGGATCACCTGTCTCTATTACTGAGCCAGTCAACCTCCCCTTTCTACAGGATCACCTGTCTCTATTACTGAGCCAGTCAACCTCTTCTTTCTACAGGATCACCTGTCTCTATTACTGAACCAGTCAACCTCCCCTTTCTACAGGATCACCTGTCTCTATTACTGAACCAGTCAACCTCCCCTTTCTACAGGATCACCTGTCTACTGAGCCAGTCAACCTCCCCTTTCTACAGGATCACCTGTCTACTGAGCCAGTCAACCTCCACTTTCTACAGGATCACCTGTCTCTATTACTGAGCCAGTCAACCTCCCCTTTCTACAGGATCACCTGTCTCTATTACTGAGCCAGCCAACCTCCTCTTTCTACAGGATCACCTGTCTACTGAGCCAGTCAACCTCCACTTTCTACAGGATCACCTGTCTACTGAGCCAGTCAACCTCCACTTTCTACAGGATCACCTGTCTCTATTACTGAGCCAGTCAACCTCCCCTTTCTACAGGATCACCTGTCTCTATTACTGAGCCAGCCAACCTCCTCTTTCTACAGGATCACCTGTCTACTGAGCCAGTCAACCTCCACTTTCTACAGGATCACCTGTCTCTATTACTGAGCCAGTCAACCTCCCCTTTCTACAGGATCACCTGTCTCTATTACTGAGCCAGTCAACCTCCCCTTTCTACAGGATCACCTGTCTCTATTACTGAGCCAGCCAACCTCCTCTTTCTACAGGATCACCTGTCTACTGAGCCAGTCAACCTCCACTTTCTACAGGATCACCTGTCTCTATTACTGAACCAGTCAACCTCCCCTTTCTACAGGATCACCTGTCTACTGAGCCAGTCAACCTCCCCTTTCTACAGGATCACCTGTCTACTGAGCCAGTCAACCTCCACTTTCTACAGGATCACCTGTCTCTATTACTGAGCCAGCCAACCTCCTCTTTCTACAGGATCACCTGTCTACTGAGCCAGTCAACCTCCACTTTCTACAGGATCACCTGTCTCTATTACTGAGCCAGTCAACCTCTTCTTTCTACAGGATCACCTGTCTCTATTACTGAGTCAGTCAACCTCCCCTTTCTACAGGATCACCTGTCTCTATTACTGAGCCAGTCAACCTCCTCTTTCTACAGGATCACCTGTCTACTGAGCCAGTCAACCTCCACTTTCTACAGGATCACCTGTCTCTATTACTGAGCCAGTCAACCTCCCCTTTCTACAGGATCACCTGTCTCTATTACTGAGCCAGTCAACCTCCCCTTTCTACAGGATCACCTGTCTCTATTACTGAGCCAGTCAACCTCCCCTTTCTACAGGATCACCTGTCTCTATTACTGAGCCAGTCAACCTCCCCTTTCTACAGGATCACCGGTCTCTATTACTGAACCAGCCAACCTCCTCTTTCTACAGGATCACCTGTCTACTGAGCCAGTCAACCTCCACTTTCTACAGGATCACCTGTCTACTGAGCCAGTCAACCTCCTCTTTCTGCAGGATCAGTCCCATGTACTGTTCACCTTGTCGTCATGGTCACCTTGTCGTCATGGTCACGTGTTCAGCACTTTAATATAATCAGCTCTGGTTCTCTTGACTGTGGCACATCAGAATGGTCTCCCATCCTCGGAGCGGCCCAACCCTGCTTATCTGTCATCAGAGACAAGCCAGCAGCAGGATGGTACTGTGTGGGTACTGCCTGCTGGCTCAGTACAGGCTCTGAGATACAATCTGATTCCAGTGTGCTGGGCTGTGTAGTGCAGAGTGTGTCTGTTCCCAGTGTGCTGGGCTGTGTAGTGCAGAGTGTGTCTGTTCCCAGTGTGCTGGGCTGTGTAGTGCAGAGTGTGTCTGTTCCCAGTGTGCTGGGCTGTGTAGTGCAGAGTGTGTCTGTTCCCAGTGTGCTGGGCTGTGTAGTGCACAGTGTGTCTGTTCCCAGTGTGCTGGGCTGTGTAGTGCAGAGTGTGTCTGTTCCCAGTGTGCTGGGCTGTGTAGTGCAGAGTGTGTCTGTTCCCAGTGTGCTGAGCTGTGTAGTGCAGAGCGTGTCTGTTCCCAGTGTGCTGGGCTGTGTAGTGCAGAGCGTGTCTGTTCCCAGTGTGCTGAGCTGTGTAGTGCAGAGCGTGTCTGTTCCCAGTGTGCTGGGCTGTGTAGTGCAGAGCGTGTCTGTTCCCAGTGTGCTGAGCTGTGTAGTGCAGAGCGTGTCTGTTCCCAGTGTGCTGGGCTGTGTAGTGCAGAGTGGTACTGGTACCTCCGCTGGCACAGACCAGACTGGTACCTCCGCTGGCACAGACCATACTGGTACCTCCGCTGGCACAGACCAGACTGGTACCTCCGCTGGCACAGACCAGACTGGTACCTCCGCTGGCACAGACCAGACTGGTACCTCGGCTGGCACAGACCAGACTGGTACCTCCGCTGGCACAGACCAGACTGGTACCTCCGCTGGCACAGACCAGACTGGTACCTCCGCTGGCACAGACCAGACTGGTACCTCCGCTGGCACAGACCAGACTGGTACCTCCGCTGGCACAGACCAGACTGGTACCCAGACTCCGCTGGCACAGACCAGACTGGTACCTCCGCTGGCACAGACCAGACTGGTACCTCCGCTGGCACAGACCAGACTGGTACCTCCGCTGGCACAGACCAGACTGGTACCTCCGCTGGCACAGACCAGACTGGTACCTCCGCTGGCACAGACCAGACTGGTACCTCCGCTGGCACAGACCAGACTGGTACCTCCGCTGGCACAGACCAGACTGGTACCTCCGCTGGCACAGACCAGACTGGTACCTCCGCTGGCACAGACCAGACTGGTACCTCCGCTGGCACAGACCAGACTGGTACCTCCGCTGGCACAGACCAGACTGGTACCTCCGCTGGCACAGACCAGACTGGTACCTCGGCTGGCACAGACCAGACTGGTACCTCGGCTGGCACAGACCAGACTGGTACCTCGGCTGGCACAGACCAGACTGGTACCTCGGCTGGCACAGACCAGACTGGTACCTCGGCTGGCACAGACCAGACTGGTACCTCCGCTGGCACAGACCAGACTGGTACCTCCGCTGGCACAGACCATACTGGTACGAAACCAATAAGTAGCCATCATGAGATTCCTCCTGCACTGATCTGTCTCGTATCTCGCAAAGGATAATGGGATGGATCAGAAGTAGACCGGCTACGATGGGTTGCCATGACATTAGAAAATATTACCTAGGAGACATCGTCTGCTGAACTCCATTCCTGCCTCAAAACTGTCTGAATGAATCTTAGCTAAAACAGTGAATGTGTCAATTCATTTATTTTTTTGTGATTAAGTCTTGGTAGCCACATTTGACATCTAGCTAATGATTATTGTGCTTCAATGAGCAGTATTTCTGAAGTTTGACCATGGGCACGAAAACTAGCATAAAACAATCGAGCCAGTCACTGAAATGATCTTTGACTGAAACTATGCTTCTAACCAACCAGCAATCTACTTAGTGCTGCACACACACAATGTTGAAATCTTCCAACAAAAGCTAGCTAGCAAGCTACTGTAGAGAGGCGGGCCTAACTAAAGAGGCGGGCCTAACTAAAGAGGCGGGCCTAACTAAAGAGGCGGGCCTAACATCCAGAAATGAACAAAGACAGAGGCTTCTGGCCTCCTCTCAGAATCAACTTGATCGCTTGCTCCTGAGGAATAATCAAGGCTGCTTGGCAGAACCCAGCTGTGACCCGGGTGGTGCTGCCACCTGGGGTTGGAGTGTGGAAGTGTGCCATGGTAGTGTGTTTGTCTTTGTCCGAACACTCACCTTCCCCCACATCATAACAATACACACACACATGCACGCACGCACGCACACGACAGCGTACGCACACACACACACACACTGCATACTTTAAATGTCTGAACTGTAGAACAATAGCAGCCCTGCCTGGATGGATCCACATTGTGGGTTGTTTTGGTTCAGTTGTCCCACACAATCACTGCATTCCTGGTTGATAGACTCACACAGAGAGCTGGTGATTTGATATTTGTGGCCCAACACCATGTGCAACCGAGTCAATGGGTGAATGAATGAACAAAACCAAGAGTCACTGAACATGTTGTTTTGGTTCAATTATATTTTGAATTACAATGAGCTGATATTTAGATCTTTGTAAATCAACACCATGGCAACAAGCGTTCTGAATACACACAATCAACCCCCTTTTTATCCCGATCGTTCCCTTTTTAGGACACGAGGTGCCAAAACATAATCAGAAACTATTGTTTGGTTATGGACCAGATTATGATTGAATCATTAACTTTTTGTACTGCTGAAATGTGTCTGTGGTAACTGCGATGTTTTTAGACTGGGGGAATTAATTGCATTGGACTGTCACTCTACCAACGTAAGGACAAAACTTCCTCCTGGGATAAAACAAAAACAAACACAAACTGCAGATGAGGAATATTTCCGTAGTTCTCATTTAATGACGCCAGACAGGACAATCCATCACTATAAATCACAGGATCAAAACCACTTCGTACAGTCACAACAGCAGCTTTATAGCATCACAAAGTGCATCCATAACCAGACTAGTAAGTAGAACATACCGGCTGTATGTCTATATTTTTAAAATGTATATATCTTAACTTGATTGAGACTAACATTTTGAGACTATATCAACAATGGAATAATGAAACAAATACCAAAATATTGTTTTTGGGTGGAGTGTTCCTTTAAATCCTGAGTCCTAACCCCTTGGCACAGTAATGCAGGCTTTATGGCTTAGTTACACAAGTGACAGTCAGATTTTGATTCCTGGATGGCTTTAGTCGTATAGTCAGTCAGAGTTGGTTTTATGTCTTTCAAGGGATTTGGGGATTTTAAGGGGCATTCAGAGCCTCCCCCTGTACTGAGCGTTAGCCAAGTGAGAGTGTTGGCACAATGACGGCCCAAGCTAAGAGCGGGAGAGTGTGTGTTTGTGTCCAACCCTAAGAGACTTAGCTGATTACTGACATTGGAGGCACCATTAGAGGTATTCTGTCTGAATGGAATAATTGAAGAGTTACAGGATTTGGAACTGAACTACCTTCTGTTTTATAGTTACCAGGATTTAGTTAGTTACTGTAGTTACCCGGATTTACAGTTAGTTACTGTAGTTTACCAGTAGTTACAGTAGTTACCAGGATTTACAGTTAGTAACTGTAGTTACCAGGATTTACAGTTAGTTACTGTAGTTAACAGGATTTACAGTTAGTTACTGTAGTTAACAGGATTTACAGTTAGTAACTGTAGTTAACAGGATTTACAGTTAGTTACTGTAGTTACCAGGATTTACAGTTAGTTACTGTAGTTACCAGGAGTTACAGTTAGTTACTGTAGTTTACCAGGAGTTACAGTAGTTACCAGGATTTACAGTTAGTAACTGTAGTTACCAGGATTTACAGTTAGTTACTGTAGTTACCAGGATTTACAGTTAGTTACTGTAGTTACCAGGATTTACAGTTAGTTACTGTAGTTACCAGGATTTACAGTTAGTTACTGTAGTTACCAGGAGTTACAGTTAGTTACTGTAGTTTACCAGTAGTTACAGTAGTTACCAGGATTTACAGTTAGTAACTGTAGTTACCAGGATTTACAGTTAGTTACTGTAGTTACCAGGATTTACAGTTAGTTACTGTAGTTAACAGGATTTACAGTTAGTTACTGTAGTTAACAGGATTTACAGTCAGTTACTGTAGTTACCAGGATTTACAGTTAGTTACTGTAGTTAACAGGATTTACAGTTAGTAACTGTAGTTACCAGGATTTACAGTTAGTTACTGTAGGTTACCAGGATTTACAGTTAGTTACTGTAGTTTACCAGTAGTTAAAGTTAGTTACTGTAGTTACCAGTAGTAACTGTAGGTTACCAGGATTTACAGTTAGTTACTGTAGTTTACCAGTAGTTAAAGTTAGTTACTGTAGTTACCAGTAGTAACTGTAGGTTACCGGGATTTACAGTTAGTTACTGTAGTTTACCAGAAGTTAAAGTTAGTTACTGTAGTTTACCAGAAGTTACGTTAGTTAACAGGATTTACAGTTAGTTACTGTAGTTACCAGGATTTACAGTCAGTTACTGTAGTTACCAGGATTTACAGTCAGTTACTGTAGTTAACAGGATTTACAGTCAGTTACTGTAGTTAACAGGATTTACAGTTAGTTACTGTAGTTAACAGGATTTACAGTCAGTTATATGAAACAGTAACTGAACAATCCTAAACAATCGTTTTGTTCTGTGTTTCTCCCTGACAGTGACCAACAAGCACCACTTTGTGGATGGAGGGCTGCTGTACCAGTTCAGACTGAACTTCCGAAGGAGACGACGTCTGATGGAGCTGCTGAACGAGCGCTGTCGTACCATCCCAGAGAGCCATGACAGCCCCTTCTGTCTCCGCAAACAGAACCCAGAGGGAAGCAACACCAGCTTCCTATCTGGTAAACCTCAATGTCTAGCAATCAGATGTCTTTATAAAGCCCTTTATACATCAGGAGTTGTTGTACCCACATTATCTACTGTCAGACTGGGGCCGAATCCCACTATAACCCTTAGCCCCTACTCCCTATCTACTGTCAGACTGGGGCCGAATCCCACTATAACCCTTAGCCCCTACTCCCTATTTACTGTCAGACTGGGGCCGAATCCCACTATAACCCTTAGCCCCTACTCCCTATCTACTGTCAGACTGGGGCCGAATCCCACTATAACCCTTAGCCCCTACTCCCTATCTATAGTCAGACTGGGGCCGAATCCCACTATAACCCTTAGCCCCTACTCCCTATCTACTGTCAGACTGGGTGCCTGACTGCCTGCCCCTCCACTCTAACCACTAGGCTACCTGCCGCCCCTAGCTCTAACCACTAGCCTACCTGCCGTCCCTCCACTCTAACCACTAGGCTACCTGCCGTCCCTCCACTCTAACCACTAGGCTACCTGCCTGCC